>NC_134694.1:123278058-123381598 GCF_050947455.1 Rhinoderma darwinii
CGGAACTGCAGCAAGGCAGAAGCACGGCAGAAGCAGGCTGGAGCACGCAGCAGAGGGGCCAGGAATCCAGAAGAATTACAAGCACTGAGGAAGAGAACACGACAGGTAATAAAGGACAGGGGGCGGAGCTAACTCCGACTGACCAGGCCGCGATAGGCTCTCCCACTCCTGAGCCTGCCACCCTGGTTGGTGGGAGATGGTGTCAGTCGAACAGGTCTGGCCTCAGGTGTGGATTGATTAATCCCAGGAGTATAGCTAGACGTAGTACCTGGCAGATCCCTAACAGATGGGTTTATTCATAGATATATATCTAAGTTTGTTAACATGGGAGTCTATGGACGCTGGATAGATGGAGGTTGGAGTACGTCGGATCTAGACGTTTTTTCCTTACATGTTTGATTAACATCTAACGTTTTACACCTCGGGATTGGTTGCGCTCAGAGATCGGTGGAGGGAGGACACATCTGTATCTATTCCATTATCTAGAATTTATCTGTTCTTTGACTATAAGGTCAGGCGTGTATGTTGCATGACTTGATCTCACATGAGCAGTGGATTATTCCAGACACATGAAGAAGCAGGAGACTCTTATTTGTGTCGGCTCCTGTTTTATATAATAAATTCTGCGCTGTAGGTTCGTCAGATCTCGGAGGATGACTGTCAGCGGGCTGGGAATAACTTCACATTCACTACAAACATCCATTGTTCTTCCCATCTTCAGTAATAGAATAGAAGGTAGAGACGTGGAGAAGTGGAGCCGCTCCAGGTGCAGCACATTCATGTCTCGCCCCATCACAAGGTGGATTTTCTGGGAGTGGGAATTAAAATCCTTTTAAATTAGCATGTTTATCTGAAACAAAATACTCTCATTTACAGACACAGAATCAACAACTCTCCCCAGAGCTGAGCCGGTGCCAAACATGCAAATCTGGAAGCCGCAGTCAAACGACAAGAACAATGTCAGACCAATGCACATTAAATAGCTACAAAAATCCTTTGTGAAAAGTCAGAGATCTGGGCCTTACATAACCACATGGGTGTATGTCCAGCAGTCCCTCATTACACAAATCATATCAACCCCCCTCCCGGCTGCCGCAATATCCAACAGAATATGATCATTACCATCCAGAAAGTCACTGCAAAGTTATAATTTGCCAACTGCCTTATTGCTTGAAATATTTTAGTCCAGAGCTGAATTTGTTGTTTAACTCTTTGGGGCTGCAATTACAGTAAGTTTACTCCCATGTAAAACCAGTTGCATCCCCACCACAGGGAAGGCAGCTCTAGCATCTTGCTGGTGTGGGAAAGGGGGATGTAGAGCCCAAACTGCATTGATTTGAGGTTTTAAAATAGGACGAGCTACTCCTGAATCTTTAGGCATTGCAGTTCATGGGCTGGTTATTGGTCTTGGATTGGGGGTCTTTCTTGATCCAAGAAGTAGTGTCGGTCTGACATATTTTTCTACCCAATCCAACAAGTGCACAAAAGCGATCCAAGAGGTGAGTCCTATTTCTGTTATATGGCCCTCTACCCACAGTGTATGCCCCCGAGTAAAATGACTGCAGGTAACAAATTGTCACGTTATGATCAGTGGTGCCCAATGCCAATCAGATCTATGCCACTTGTATTGTGGTGGTGCTGAGGTCAACACTGAGATCCTGGGTTCAAGTCCAACCAAAGGTAAAATCTGCATTGAGTTTGTGTGGGATTGTTCCAAAAGAAAATAAAAATATAGTTGTATTTTACGTATACTGTAAAAAACAAACACAGGCTGGGAGGGCAAAAACACTTAATTTTAAGAAGGCCAATTTCCCCAGGATGAGGGCTGCAATTCAGGATATAGACTGGGAAGAACTAATGTCAAATAATGGGACAAATGATAAATGGGAGATGTGCTGATGTAGCCGGTGCCAGTGCTGAGGAGCTGATGTAGCCGGTGCCAGTGCTGAGGAGCTGATGTAGCCGGTGCCAGTGCTGAGGAGCTGATGTAGCCGATGCCAGTGCTGTTAATATATCACCCCTAGAAGAAGCCAGAATGCTGGCAAAACGCATGTCGGGTGCATAGTCTCCTTTTTAAATTACCTAAGTGCAACTTAATGGCCTCTATATATCGTATGTAACTACCGCTTACCTGCAACTGAACTCGCCTTCTAATCGTAGCTGTCAGCCGTGTTGCTGGTATACAAGCAAGATCTCGCGAGTATTGCACGCGAACTCGCGTTGCTTCGTCCTAGCAGCTGAGCGAGACTCGGCGCTCACCTGCTATACGGCTGCTTGTTCCCGCTTTGGGACATTCTTCTCTGCCTCACCGTCCTGTTCACAACCAGGGACGTCGTTGCAGTAGCCTATCCAGTCAGGGGGCAATCCTCTGGAGTAATTCCCGTAGGGTTATCTCGTTCTCCACCACGATCCAGGTGGAGTCAGCTGCATCCACCCTGTGCATAATCCGTCAGAGCCTATCAGGCATAATCAATATTGTCTTAGACACAGTTCACAACGCATGACTGTCCTGCATCACTGTCCCAGTTATCTTACTGGGGCATCGCTGCAGTGGACAGTAGGTTCCAGGTATCTCACACTAGCAGCCCTATATGAGATTTACTGATACGCTGTTATAACCATTGCAGTGTGATACCATATGGGATTAACCCTTCAGGTCTTCATAGATGACAATGCAGCTCAATTCATGCAGACATTAGCTCAATTAATTTGCGGTTCAAAATAAAAATGGCATACTATTCCACTGGCCTTAGGGTATGTGAGTTTGGGGGTCGCTCACACATACTATTTGCACTTCATGCATCTTAACATAATTGTTTATTTTAACAAACCAATAAACGTTATTTATTAATTGACCACATACTTGTCCCAATTCTATTTCCCATCCTCATTTCTGTTAATATATCAGTTGATATACTGAATTGGATGAATATAGATGTGGTCCAAGCTAAATTAAATAAAATAAATGTACACAAGGCCCTGGGACCAGATGGGTTACACCCTAGAGTTCTTAAAGAGCTTAGTTCAGTTATTTCTGTCCCCCTCTTCATAATATTTAGAGATTCTCTAGTGACTGGTATAGTGCCAAGGGACTGGCGCAGGGCAAACGTGATGCCTATTTTCAAAAAGGGCTCTAGGTCTTCCCCGGGTAATTATAGACCAGTAAGCTTAACATCCATCATGGGAAAAATGTTTGAGGGGCTATTGAGGGACTATATACAGGATTATGTGACAATAAATAGTATTATAAGTGACAGCCAGCACGGTTTTACTAAGGACAGAAGCTGTCAAACCAACCTGATGTGTTATAAAGAGGTGAGCAGAAGTCTAGACAGAGGGGCCACTGTGGATATAGTGTTTTTATGAAGAGGTGAGCAGAAGCCTAGACAGAGGGGCCGCTGTGGATATAGTGTTTTTATGAAGAGGTACGCAGAAGCCTAGACAGAGGGGCCGCTGTGGATATAGAGTTTTTGGACTTTGCAAAGGCATTTGACACTGTCCCTCATAGACGCCTAATGGGTAAATTAAGGACTTTAAGTTTAGAAAGTAGAGTTTGTAATTGGATTGAGAATTGGCTCAAGGACCGTATCCAGAGAGTTGTGGTCAATGATTCCTACTCTGAATGGTCCCCGGTAATAAGTGGTGACCCCAGGGTTCAGTGCTGGGACCACTATTATTCAACTTATGTATTAATGATATAGAGGATGAGAGTAGTAACACTATTTCTATCTTTGAAGATGACTCTAACCTATGTAGTAATGTTCAGTCTATGGAAGATGTTCATGAATTGCAAGCGGATTTAAACAAACTGAGTGTTTGGGCGTCCACCTGGCAAATTAAGTTTAATGTAGATAAATGTAAAGTTATGCGTCTGGGTACCAACAACCTACAGCATCATATGTCCTATTGGGAGCTACACTGGGAGTAATAATCTGCAGCATCATATGTCCTAGGGGGAGCTACACTGGGGGAGTCACTTGTTGAGAAGGATCTGGGGGTAATAATCTGCATGCATCATATGTCCTAGGGGGCGCTACACTGGGGGAGTCACTTGTTGAGAAGGATCTGGGTGTACTTGTAGATCATAAACTAAATAACAGCATGTAATGTCAATCAGCTGCTTTAAAGTCCAGCAAGATATTGTCGTGTATTAAAAGAGGCATAGAGTCGCGGGACAGGGATGTAATGTTACCACTTTACAAAGCATTAGTGAGGCCTGATCTAGAATATGCAGTTCAGTTCTGGGCTCCAGTTCATAGAAAAGATGAAAAAATACAAAGAAGAGCAACAAAGCTAATAAGGGGCATGGAGAATCTAAGTTATGAGGAAAGATTAAAAGAATTAAACCTATTTAGCCTTGAAAAGAGATGACTAAGGGGGGACATGATTAAGTTGTATACATATATGAATGGCCCATACAAAAAATATGGTGAAAACCTGTTCCATGTAAAAGCCCCTCAAAAAACAAGGGGGCACTCCATCCATCCGGAGAAAAACAGGTTCAATCTGCAGAGGCGACAAGTCTTCTAAAGGCCCCATTCACATGAGCGTGAATAACGTACGTGTGCTGCGCATGGAAATCACGCACAGCACAGGGACCCATTGATTTCAATGGGGCCGTTTACACATGCGTGAGTTTTCACGCAGCGAGAGTCCATTGAAGTCCATGCGGACACGTTCATGTAAATTTAGCCTTACTGTGAGAACTGTGAATCTATGGAATAGTCACCGCAGGAGACGTCACAGCAGGGACAGGAGATGCTGCAAAACAGGTTTAGATATTATCCTAGAACGAAAAAGTATCAGCTCCTATGTGTAGAAATTTTTACCTTCCCTTTTCCCATCCCTTGGTTGTACTTGATGGACATGTGTCTTTTTTCAACCGTACAAACTATGTAACTATGTAACTATGTATGTAACTATGTAACTATGTATGTAACTATGTAACTATGTATGTAACTTTGTATGAAACTATGTAACTCTGTAACTAACAGATAGATAATGATAAAAACTGCTGTACTGCGCTGCGGAATATGTTAGTTCTGTATAAGCCCCAGAAACGGGTCCAGAGGTTGAGATCCAGAGAAATTTCTGGACAACTGAGCTAAAAATCACGGACAGACCAAAATTCTTACGGACACATTACAAAATCATTGCCTGTGCAGTGTGCAGGGTGCTAGGAGTGACTCGCCAGTCACAGCTCCGCTTCTAACTTTCCCCCGCTAACTCAGGTGATGTTTTCTCTGATTAGTCGTTCACTTTCCCTTTTTCTCTCCATCCGGCCCAGACCGCTGTGACGACTTATTCCAGCCACGAAATTTGACACACAGACATGTTGGTTTCTCGCTTTTCCAGCATCCCAGCCCCCTATACCCCATCCTCTAATCAAACTCGTAATCCACAGTGCCCCAGATGGTAATAATGATCCCTCAGTGCTCGACGCAATAAAAGTGCCCCATCAATAACCGTGCCCCCTTTGTGCCCCTTGTAGATAGCGCCACACATCCCCCATTGTAAATAACGCTGCACAGCTTCCCCATGTAAATAGCACCACACAGACCCCTCCCCTGTGCTTAGTGCCACACCGCAAAGTGCAAACAGAGCGGAGAGCGGTAGTGGTGGCCTACCGCTACCACACTCCTCTCTGCCTGACGTGACTCACCGTTAGGAGGAGCCGAGGTGGTCATAAAGGTGCGATGCGGTGGAGATGACAAGTCCACTCTGACTGGGGTCGGTGACGGCCCGAGAATGGACGAGTCCAGTCACCTGAACTGAGTCACCTGAACTCATGTCGCTGACGTGAGGTCAGGTGACAGGTCAGGTGACTGGATTGGTCCACTCCCGGCACGGACCCCACTTGGCAGTGGCCTAACGCAGAAGTTAAGTGAAATGTGAAAATATGCCCGGCCGTGGCCTACTATTCCTTTGCACTGCGCATGTACATTTTGGTGCATGCGCACTGCAAAGTTCCAGAAGAATGCGGAAAAATCCTGGATGGTGCTTTTTTCTGCCAGACGCTACGGACAGCAGAAAAAAAACACCCATTTTTGCGGAGTGTCCGTAAATTTACGGACGATTGGCAACCCTGGTGCCAAGACAGATTGGTTCCCTCTTGGGAAGAATAACAAGTGGGTGGTCTAGTTAAGCCCCTGGCTACAGTAATAATATCCTAGTCAATGAAGAGTTAATCTTCCTCCCATCGACAATATCATATTTTAATGCTTAATTTTACAGCAACCCGTTCTGTCCATCGATATACCCATAGCATTAATATTTTAAAATATTTAACAGATATGGTCACAACATTGACAAGCCGTCTGTGTCTGAGCTCATTCTGATGGTAATCACATTTGCAGACTGTTTTACATATCTATCCAATTATAACCCTTAGGCATCACAGTGAATAATTGATTGTCATATCAGGGATAGAGGCGGCCGATACTGGAAGAGAAATTAAAAACCACTCATTAGCTGTCTTCATTCATTGGAATTGGGGTTATTCCCATATTAACTTGAGATGACAAGGATTTAAGGGTGCCCATACGCATTAGAAGGAAGTTTACCCAATCCGCCGATTTTGGCAGGACCGGCTATCTATTTAATGCACTTATTCCTTATAACCATGAGGGAACCCCTGAAAATGGTTCCACTCCCAGGGAACCCCTATCCACATTCCTACCTCAAAGAAGCTTGGTATAAGGAATGGCAAAGCAGTTTATAGCTTTGTATTTTGGGGAAATCGATTGCCTGCTTCCCATGCATGGTTGGCCAGACTGAAATCAGTTTGCCATTCCTGCTGTAAAAGTGGCAGGAATTGCCGCTGTCTTCTGGAGACCCCCTTAGCAGGTTCTGGTTATAGTGAGGTCTATGAGACGTGGCCTCCCTCAATTTCCAGAATGAAGAGGCCATGGCATGCTGTAATAAGGCCCTGTTCACACAGAGTTTTTTTAGTGATCGGCACTCACTTGCTTCGGTCTCCCTGAGCTATGGATGGGGACGAGCGGTTGTTATTCCCATCGCTCGTCCCCATACATTATTATCATGTCGGCAGCGCGTCTCCGTTTACACACCAAGACGTGCTGCCGACAACCATAATATTTCACTTTTTTAAAGCGATACGACCAGCAGATGATCCAGCGTTTGCTCGTTCATCTGCTGATCGCTGCCCTTTTTACACAGAGCAATTATCAGCAACGAACATTATATGAACGCTTGTCTGAACGATAATCGCCGAGTGTAAAACGACTGAAAAAGTCAATAATCCCTTTTTTGCACCCAAAAAAACTTGGCACTTTGCAGGCACTTTGTCGGCAGCGTACTCTATAAAGTTTTTCACAGCACGACTATTCTAAAGGGAGGGGTAGCTCATAAAACTTATACAGTTTTCAAGAAAAAGCTTGCTCATAGGGGGCAGCAGAGAGTCCTGCACAGAATGGAGTTATTTTTTTCCATGATGAGACCCACAAGAAACAAGAGCGGATCTGAAGGATGTAAAGTTTCTAATTGAATTTGTAAAGTTACAGTTTATCATCCTCAAATGGATTGAATGGAACATTGACTTGACTACACAAGAACCGTTACATTACAGAGAAACCCTCTATGACTGCTTATCCCAAAGACATAATATGGTAAATCCTTCCCAGTATATCATACACTAAGCCCGGCTTCTTCTTATAATAAAAGCAATTAGCTTTCCGAAAAAAAAATTGATATTAACTTGCCGAAATTGACAAATTCTAACAATTACCACTCGTTTTGCTTTAGTTCAAAATGTAAATGTATCTAAATGCGAAGCTTAAACTAAAATGTATTGCAAATAAAAGAGATTTGCTATTTTGTATACATTAACTGAAAAATTAGTGCAACCTCTCCCCTCCCCTCCCCCTGCCTTTCCCTCTACACTGTGTTCACAAACACAGAATTAGCTTTTCAAAAGCATAATTTCCCCTTTTGCAAGATTTAAATGAGTCCCAAAAGGAAGCAAAATTATTTAATCTACACTAGAGTAGGCTTAGATTTTCATACAAAAGATGCCAACATCTGGCGTCTCATTTATGATTAGTTCTAAAACAAAGAAACTAATTTGCTGTGATGAGTGAGACAGAGATGGCATACTGTATCAGCAACTATTCCTCTCCCGCATGTACTGGATGAGCAGTGCCAAGGCAATAAACAAACTTAGCAGGAACTTATACTTCTCTAGGTGCCCAAATAATAGCCCTGGGTACAATGTCTTCTACAGGTCAAAACCTCTACATTGTAATCTTCATTTTTCAAAAATTCACATACTTAGACTTGACTTTCCTGACCTGGAGACTTAGGGCTCATGCACTTGGCCATATTGAAATATATGTATTATATGTAGTAATATAGCACCCATAGACTGCTATACTGCACTTGTGTGTGCCTCCAATTTGTGGCATATTACGGGGTATTGCTATATATATTGTATCTCATGGGGCCATCATAAGGAGTGACTATGGGTTTGTAATACAGAACTGTATGGACTCTGCGTCCACCCTATGGGCGCCATACACATGTCTATGGATCCCACAGATTGAGACGGGATCCTAAACAGGTTGATGTCTATATGAACAACCCCATTGCCCCTTCACTGACCCCATTCAGTTTTATTGTTTGCAGTATTGAGCAAAGATGGGGCAGAAATGAAAAAATAAATTCTACATATGTTTCTATTATAAGAGGCAGGGGTGGACATATCATATGTGCAACCTGTGCACTGGCACAGGGGTCCAGCAGGTACAAGGACCCTGTGCCACCTTAAAGGCAGCTTCCTACTGTCTATTAGATTGCATAGAAAGGACTGAGCGTTTGCATTTTCATAGCTGGCAATTACTGGTGGATTGTTGGAGTGATGGAAGTGGGATCCTCTATGATAAGGAGGATTCTCTATGATAAGGGGGATTCTCTATGATAAGGTGGATCCTCTATGATAAGGAGGATTCTCTATGATAAGCGGGATTCTCTATGATAAGGGGGATTCTCTATGATAAGGAGGATTCTCTATGATAAGGGGGATTCTCTGTGATAAGGGGGATTCTCTATGATAAGGGGGATTCTCTATGATAAGGTGGATTCTCTATGATAAGGGGGAATCTCTATGATAAGGAGGATTCTCTATGATAAGGGGGATTCTCTATGATAAGGTGGGTTCTCTACGATAAGGGGGAATCTCTATGATAAGGTGGATCCTCTATGATAAGGAGGATTCTCTATGATAAGCGGGATTCTCTATGATAAGGGGGATTCTCTATGATAAGGAGGATTCTCTATGATAAGGGGGATTCTCTATCATAAGGGGGATTCTCTATGATAAGGTGGATCCTCTATGATAAGGGGGAATCTCTATGATAAGGTGGATCCTCTATGATAAGGGGGAATCTCTATGATAAGGGGGATTCTCTATGATAAGGGGGATTCTCTATGATAAGGGGGATTCTCTATGATAAGGGGGATACTCTATGATAAGGGGGAATCTCTATGATAAGGGGGATTCTCTATGATAAGGGGGATACTCTATGATAAGGGGGATACTCTATGATAAGGAGGATTCTCTATGATAAGGGGGATTCTCTATGATAAGGGGGGTTCTCTATGATAAGGTGGTGATCTATGATAAGGTGGATCCTGTATGATAAGGGGGAATCTCTATGATAAGGGGGATTCTCTATGATAAGGTGGATCCTCTATGATAAGGGGGATTCTCTATGATAAGGTGGATCCTCTATGATAAGGGGGAATCTCTGTGATAAGGGGGATTCTCTATGATAAGGTGGACTCTATGATAAGGTGGATTCTCTATGATAAGGGGATTCTCCATGATAAGGGGGATTCTCTATGATAAGGTGGACTCTATGATAAGGTGGATTCTCTATGATAAGGGGATTCTCTATGATAAGGGGGTACTCTATGATAAGGTGGATCCTCTATGATAAGGGGGAATCTCTATGATAAGGTGGATCCTCTATGATAAGGGGGAATCTCTATGATAAGGGGGATTCTCTATGATAAGGGGGATTCTCTATGATAAGGGGGATACTCTATGATAAGGGGGATACTCTATGATAAGGAGGATTCTCTATGATAAGGGGGATTCTCTATGATAAGGGGGATTCTCTATGATAAGGTGGATCCTCTATGATAAGGGGGATTCTCTATGATAAGGTGGATCCTCTATGATAAGGGGGAATCTCTGTGATAAGGGGGATTCTCTATGATAAGGTAGACTCTATGATAAGGTGGATTCTCTATGATAAGGGGATTCTCCGTGATAAGGTGGATCCTCTATGATAAGGGGGATTCTCTATGATAAGGTGGATCCTCTATGATAAGGGGGAATCTCTGTGATAAGGGGGATTCTCTATGATAAGGTGGACTCTATGATAAGGTGGATTCTCTATGATAAGGGGGATTCTCTATGATAAGGTGGACTCTATGATAAGGTGGATTCTCTATGATAAGGAGGATTCTCTATGATAAGGGGGTGCTCTATGATAAGGGGGATACTCTATGATAAGGAGGATTCTCTAAGATAAGGTGGATTCTCTATGATAAGGGGATTCTCTATGATAAGGGGGATTCTCTAGGATGAGGTGGATTCTCTATGATAAGGGGGATTCTCTATGATGAGGTGGATTCTCTATGATAAGGGGGATTCTCTATGATAAGGTAGATTCTCTATGATAAGGGGGATTCTCTATGATAAGGGGGATTCTCTATGATAAGGGGGTGATCTATGATAGGGTGGATTCTCTATAATAAGGGTATTTTCTATGATAAGGTGGATTCTCTATGATAAGGTGGACTCTATGATAAGGTGGATTCTCTATGATAAGGAGGATTCTCTATGATAAGGGGGTGCTCTATGATAAGGGGGATACTCTATGATAAGGAGGATTCTCTAAGATAAGGTGGATTCTCTATGATAAGGGGATTCTCTATGATAAGGGGGATTCTCTAGGATGAGGTGGATTCTCTATGATAAGGGGGATTCTCTATGATGAGGTGGATTCTCTATGATAAGGTGGATTCTCTATGATAAGGTGGATTCTCTATGATAAGGGGGATTCTCTATGATAAGGGGGATTCTCTATGATGAGGTGGATTCTTTATGATAAGGAGGATTCTCTAAGATAAGGGGATTTTCTATGATAAGGGGGATTCTCTATGATAAGGTGGATTCTCTATGATAAGGGGGTTCTCTATGATAAGGGGATTCTCTATGATAAGGGGATTTTCTATGATAAGGGGGATTCTCTATGATAAGGGGGATTCTCTGATAAGGGGGATTCTCTATAAAAGGTGGATTCTCTATGATAAGGGGGATTTTCTATGATAAGGGAGATTCTCTATAATAAGGGAGATTCTCTATTATAAGATGGATTCTCTATGATAAGGGGAATTCTCTATGATTAGAGGGATTCTCTATGATAAGGGGATTCTCTATGATAAGGGGGATTCTCTAGGATGAGGTGGATTCTCTATGATAAGGGGGATTCTCTATGATGAGGTGGATTCTCTATGATAAGGGGGATTCTCTATGATAAGGGGGATTCTCTATGATAAGGGGGTGATCTATGATAAGGGGGATTCTCTATGATAAGGGGATTCTCTATGATAAGGGGGATACTCTATGATAAGGGGGATACTCTATGATAAGGGGGATACTCTATTATAAGAGGGATTCTCTATGATAAGGGGGATTCTCTATGATAAGGGGGATTCTCTATGATAAGGGGGATTCTCTATGATAAGGGGGTGATCTATGATAAGGGGGATTCTCTATGATAAGGGGATTCTCTATGATAAGGGGGATACTCTATGATAAGGGGGATACTCTATTATAAGAGGGATTCTCTATGATAAGGGGGATTCTCTATGATAAGGGTATTTTCTATGATAAGGTGGATTCTCTATGATAAGGGGGATTTTCTATGATAAGGGATTCTCTATGATAAGGTGGACTCTATGATAAGGTGGATTCTCTATCATAAGGAGGATTCTCTATGATAAGGGGGTGCTCTATGATAAGGAGGATTCTCTATGATAAGGTGGACTCTATGATAAGGTGGATTCTCTATGATAAGGAGGATTCTCTATGATAAGGGGGTGCTCTATGATAAGGGGGATTCTCTATGATAAGGAGGATTATCTATGATAAGGTGGAATCTCTATGATAAGGGGGATTCTCTGTGATATGGTGGATTCTCTATGATAAGGTGGATTCTCTATGATAAGGTGGATTCTCTATGATAAGGGGGATTCTCTAAGATAAGGTGGATTCTCTATGATAAGGGGATTCTCTATGATAAGGAGGATTATCTATGATAAGGTGGATTCTCTATGATAAGGGGATTCTCTAAGATAAGGGGATTCTCTATGATAAGGTGGATTCTCTATGATAAGGTGGATTCTCTATGATAAGGGGGATTCTCTAAGATAAGGGGATTCTCTATGATAAGGTGGATTCTCTATGATAAGGTGGATTCTCTATGATAAGGGGGATTCTCTAAGATAAGGGGATTCTCTATGATAAGGAGGATTATCTATGATAAGGTGGATTCTCTATGATAAGGGGATTCTCTATGATAAGGAGGATTATCTATGATAAGGTGGAATCTCTATGATGAGGTGGATTCTCTATGATAAGGTGGATTCTCTATGATAAGGAGGATTCTCTGTGATATGGTGGATTCTCTATGATAAGGAGGATTCTCTATGATAAGGAGGATTCTCTATGATAAGGGGATTCTCTATGATAAGGGGATTCTCTATGATAAGGGGGATTCTCTGTGATAAGGTGGATTCTCTATGATAAGGGGGATTCTCTGTGATAAGGTGGATTCTCTATGATAAGGGATTCTCTATGATAAGGGGGATTCTCTGTGATAAGGTGGATTCTCTATGATAAGGGATTCTCTATGATAAGGGGTGATCTATGATAAGGTGGATTCTCTATGATAAGGGGATTCTGTATGATAAGGGGTGATTTATGATAAGGGGGTTCTCTATGATAAGGGGGATTCTCTATGATAAGGTGGATTCTCTATGATAAGGGGGTGCTCTATGATTGAAGAGCAATGGGCCCATATACCCAAATAGGATGCAGCAGTTATGGATGAAGTGTCTATCTATCCTGGTTCTTAGGGCACATTCACACTATATATTTGGTTTAATACTTTCCTCTGATGTTATTTGTCCCTGGTTTTGGCAACAAAGACCAAAAATCCAACTGTGCGAATTTGCCCGTTTCTTTGCACATGATTTATATACGACATCAATATGCCAACAAGAACTGAGAATTCTGGGATGACCCATTGTAAAATATTCAGCAGGTGAATTGTAGCAATAACCTCAAGTTCCATGTGAAAGTGATTACTCTACGCGTCTATTCTACGCCTCGCTTACAACGGTGAAATGCATTGGTTGTCTTGCTACAACAGAAATAACTGTTTGTGAGACTGGTGGACTTTCTCTTGTAATGGGATCATTGATCCCACTCTGGGCGGCCATCAGAACTTTCTGGGCCACAGACAGAAAAAAAAATAAACAACCCCTCAAATCCCGCACACACACACATTATTGGTTCTCTAGTTTTTGCCCAGCACTCTTTCCTCAGAACGGTAGATTTGCTAAGGTTTTTTTTTGGACCATCATTGGATGGGAGTTGGGGAGGCAGTAAAAAAGCAGACCAGTCTTTAAAATAGGTCTAGACCCCTTGAGTAAGTCCCCAAATGAATCCAGACCTTAGACCAGATCTCTAAATAAATTTAGACTTCAAACCAGAGCCCAAAATGTATTCAGACTCCAGACCATATTCCAAAATTAAATCAAACCTCAAAGTTAAAAAATTAAAACCTCAGAACAGATCCAAAAATTAAGATCCCAGACCAGGACAAAAAATAAATAAATTGGGAACTAAGACCAGACTGATTGGTTTCAGCTGTGGGGTATACAGGCACTTAATTGCTAAAGTTAGGTAAACAGCGCTGGGGACCACCAGAGTGGGGTTGCTGGAGTGACAGCAGGTTTATCAGGGGAGTTTAGGTTCTTTAGTTATTTTTGGCAGTCAGTACATTTTATAGGGATCATGTAAAACCCCATTAAACATTTCACTTTCGTGTCCTCTATTCCTCCAGGAGCTGCTGCACAGGGTCCTGATGCCATTGAGTGCTAGGACCCACTGCAGTGGTGCCCGGAGGGTATTCTAGAAACGGGACATTTTAGATCAAGTTATTTCTGCCACGGTCTCGCTAGTCTTTGTTTTATAATCAGTGAGTCTGCACATATACACCAGCCGAGTCGTTTATATAAGAGGCTCTAATAAAAAGGGCTAGGCTAGTGGATATGTGTTGACCACTATTTGTAGCTCAAAAACCAGCGGAGATAGTGCCACACTCAGTGCCTCTTGTAGATAGTGTCCATTGTAGATATTGCCACACATTGCCGATGTAGATAGTGCCATAGTTCCACACACTGCCCCATTAGAGAGTGCCAAAGTGCCCCTGTAGATAATGTCACAGATATAGATAGTGCCCCACTGACCTGTTCCCGTTTCCAGAATGTAGGCCTGGTCTTTTCTGACCAGGTTTGCTCCAGCGGGAAGATGCAGGCGGCATAATGACCTCATCACAAGAAAAGCACAAAATGGTGGGAAACTATTGGTTCCCTTCCCTCACCAGCGCTGTCAGTTATATCCACGTCCTTAGTCCAATTGTATGTGAGGGCCTCCCGGCCTTGGTCACAGGGGGGTTCCCGGCAAATAGAAACCTCCCCTGTGTGCGCCACTGCCCTCCCTCAAGTTGGACATGATCACCCTTCCCCATGACCGGTATCAATCTTCTCAATGCTCACTTCTTGAATTCGTAAACAAGGGTGAGGATATATTGTCCATCTTTCCTCCATGGTTGCAGTATATGGGAATCTGGTGTTATGACTGGTGCTCAGGGGACATTTTTGTTCTGACTTACCCATCCCCATCTCCATTCCACGTCTTGCCTTTTGCATTAATTTTTTTTATGTTTTTTTCAAAGGAAAATTCTTAAAAGGAAACTATTGGCGTTATAGACATTTCTATTCCTCTGCATGACATGAATATAACATTAACTCTTTGCAGGATGTTGACCTAATTTAAATATCACACATTTCCACATCACCTCCACAGCAGTAATTACTGTCTGGCTGCCTGCCACTTGCAAAACTCTTTGTTCTGGTTTTGACCTACATTTAAATACAGAGATACAGCAGCTCACTCAGTAGTATATACTTCTGAGCAGAAAATACAATGCTGTCAGAATTGCAGGCACATTGTCAGGGCCCGCTACTCTACTTTATGAAAGGGTGAATAGTGCGAAACGCGTTAATGTGCCATAAAAAAAAAACTACACATAGAATCTAAAAAGAAGTTATATGGACGATTATTTTCCCTTCTTTGGGATCAGGAACTTGTTGAATGCAGGTGGTTATAGCAGATAACAGAGACCAGACGAATTTTGCACCACAATTCTGCTGCATGGCTTGTTACATGGACATTTCCACAACTATACACAAAATATATAATACAAAATATAATTATAAACACAGAGAAAAACTCTTCATGAAAAATATAAAAATGTATCAAAAATTTCACAATCATCAGACAAATAGAAGAACGCAAAATAGGAACAAATAAACCTTCACCTAATAACAATAATTATAATAATAATAATAATATAAATCTAGAAATGAAAATGGATTGTCCCATGTTGAGCTAATGTTGTGAAAGTCACATTGGTGAAGGTTCAAATTGCCCTCAGATTCCAAGAACGTACCAGTCACAGACCTCCGAGTCAATAAGAGCTTCCTGCTGTTCTTCTCTATTGAAATGAATAAGAGTTGCAAACACCTATTATGACACCCCTATGTGCTCAGGAGGGAGCACAGATTTTATATTTACTGAACATAAATCTGGGAGCTTTCTCCGGTCTCTCTCTCCCTGTTGACTAATGCATTCTCTATGAGCATCGAAGAAGAGTGCGGGGAGGTAAGTGAAAACTACTCTGAGAAGATTTCTGAATCACAAAAGTGTATTTTCTTTTCAAAGCCAATAAGACATTGTCCTGACAATCACAGTTGAATAACTCTTACTGTACATTAGTGCAAACTAAAATTTCACTATGGTTATTGTAAGAAATATAACTACTATTTTACTGCCCCCATATACAAGAATATAACTACTGTAATAATGTCTCCTATATATAAGAATATAATTACTATAATACTGCTCCTATATACAAGAATATAACTACTATAATACTGCCCCTATATACAAGAATATAACTACTATAATACTTCACCTATATACAAGAATATAACTACTATAATACTGCTCCTATATACAAGAATATAACTACTATAATACTGCTCCTATATACAAGAATATAACTACTATAATACTGCCCTATATACAAGAATGTAACTACTATAATACTGCCCCTATATACAAGAATATAACTACTATAATACTGCTCCCTATATACAAGAATATAACTATTATAATACTGTCCCTATATACAAGAATATACCTACTATAATACTGCCCTATATACAAGAATGTAACTACTATAATACTGCTCCTATATACAAGAATATAACTACTATAATACTGCCCTTATATACAAGAATACAACTACTATAATACTGCCTCCTATATACAGGAATATAACTACTATAATACTGCTCCTATATACAAGAATATAACTACTATAATACTGCCCCCTATATACAAGAATATAACTACTATAATACTGCCCTCTATATACAAGAACATGACTACTATAATACTGCCCCCTATATACAAGAATACAACTACTATAATACTGCCTCCTATATACAGGAATATAACTACTATAATACTGCCCCTATATACAAGAATATAACTACTATAATACTGCCTCTATACAAGAATATAACTGCTATAATACTGCTACTATATACAAGAATATGACTACTATAATACTGCTCCTATATACAAGAATATAACTACTATAATACTGCCTCTATAAACAAGAATATAACTACTATAATACTGTCCCTATATACAAGAATATAACTACTATAATACTGCCCCTATATACAAGAATATAACTACTATAATACTGTCCCTATATACAAGAACATAACTACTATAATACTGGTCCAATATACAAGAATACAACTACTATAGTACTGTCCCTATATACAAGAATATAACTACTATAATACTGCCCCAATATCCAAGAATATAACGACTATAATACTGCCTCCTATATACAAGAATATAACTATTATAATACTGACCTTATATACAAGAATATAACTACTATAATACTGCTCCCATATACAAGAATATAACTACGATTATACTTCCCCTATATACAAGAATATAACTACTATAATACTGCCCCTATATACAAGAATATAACTATTATAATACTGCTCCTATATATAAGAATATAACTACTATAACACCGCCCCTATATACAAGAATATAACTATTATAATACTGCCCCTATATACAAGAATATAACTACTATAATACTGCTCCTATATACAAGAATATAACTACTATAATACTGCCTCTATATACAAGAATATAACTACTATAATACTGCCCCTATATACAAGAATATAACTACTATAATACTGCCCCTATATACAAGAATATAACTACTATAGTGCTGCTCCTATATACAAGAATATAACTATTAAAATACTGCCTCCTATATACAAGAATATAACTACGATTATACTGCCCCTATATACAAGAATATAACTACTATAATACTGCCTCCTATATACAAGACTATTACTACAATACTGCCCCTATATACAAGAATATAACTAGTATAATACTGCCCTATATATACAACAATATAACTACTATATTAATGCCCCCTATATACAAGAATATAACTACTATAATACTGTCCCCTATATACAAGAATATAACTACTATAATACCGCCCCCTATATAAAAGAATATAACTACTATAATACTGTCCCTATATACAAGAATATAACTACTATAATACTGGTCCAATATACAAGAATACAACTACTATAGTACTGTCCCTATATACAAGAATATAACTACTATAATACTGCCCCTATATACAAGAATATAACTACTATAATACTGACCCTATATAAAAGAATATAACTACCATAATACTGCTCCCATATATAAGAATATAACTACGATTATACTTCCCCTATATACAAGAATATAACTACTATAATACTGCTCCTATATCCAAGAATATAACTACTATAATACTGCCCCCTATATACAAGAATATAACTATTATAATACTGCCTCCTATATACAAGAATATAACTACTATAATACTGCTCCTATATACAAGAATATAACTATTATAATACTGCCTCCTATATACAAGAATATAACTACGATTATACTGCCCCTATATACATGAATATAACTACTATAATACTGTGCCCTAGATACAAGAATGTAACTACTATAATACTGCCTCCTATATACAAGAATATAACTACTATAATACTGTGCCCTATATACAAGAATATAACTACTATAATACTGCCCCTATATACAAGAATATAACTACTATAATACTGCCTCTATATGCAAGAATATAACTACTATAATACTGCCCCTATATACAAGAATATAACTACTATAATACTGCCTGCTATATACAAGAATATAACTACTATAATACTGCCCCTATATACAAGAATATTACTACTATAATACTGCCCCCTATATACAAGAATATAACTACTATAATACTGCTCCTATATACAAGAATATAACTACTATAATACTGCCCCCTATATACAAGAATATAACTACTATAATACTGCCCTCTATATACAAGAACATGACTACTATAATACTGCCCCCTATATACAAGAATACAACTACTATAATACTGCCTCCTATATACAGGAATATAACTACTATAATACTGCCCCTATATACAAGAATATAACTACTATAATACTGCCCATATATACATGAATATAACTACTATAATACTGCTCCCTATATACAAGAATATAACTACTATAATACTCGCTCTATACAAGAATATAACTGCTATAATACTGCTACTATATACAAGAATATGACTACTATAATACTGCTCCTATATACAAGAATATAACTACTATAATACTGCCTCTATAAACAAGAATATAACTACTATAATACTGTCCCTATATACAAGAATATAACTACTATAATACTGCCCCTATATACAATAATATAACTACTATAATACTGTCCCTATATACAAGAACATAACTACTATAATACTGGTCCAATATACAAGAATACAACTACTATAGTACTGTCCCTATATACAAGAATATAACTACTATAATACTGCCCCAATATCCAAGAATATAACGAATATAATACTGCCTCCTATATACAAGAATATAACTATTATAATACTGACCTTATATACAAGAATATAACTACTATAACACCGCCCCTATATACAAGAATATAACTATTATAATACTGCCCCTATATACAAGAATATAACTACTATAATACTGCTCCTATATACAAGAATATAACTACTATAATACTGCCTCTATATACAAGAATATAACTACTATAATACTGCCCCTATATACAAGAATATAACTACTATAATACTGCCCCTATATACAAGAATATAACTACTATAATGCTGCTCCTATATACAAGAATATAACTATTAAAATACTGCCTCCTATATACAAGAATATAACTACGATTATACTGCCCCTATATACAAGAATATAACTACTATAATACTGCGCCCTAGATTCAAGAATATAACTACTATAATACTGCCTCCTATATACAAGACTATTACTACAATACTGCCCCTATATACAAGAATATAACTACTATAATACTGCCCCTATATACAAGAATATAACTACTATAATACTGACCCTATATAAAAGAATATAACTACCATAATACTGCTCCCATATATAAGAATATAACTACGATTATACTTCCCCTATATACAAGAATATAACTACTATAATACTGCTCCTATATCCAAGAATATAACTACTATAATACTGCCCCCTATATACCAGAATATAACTATTATAATACTGCCTCCTATATACAAGAATATAACTACTATAATACTGCTCCTATATACAAGAATATAACTATTATAATACTGCCTCCTATATACAACAATATAACTACGATTATACTGCCCCTATATACAAGAATATAACTACTATAATACTGTGCCCTAGATACAAGAATGTAACTACTATAATACTGCCTCCTATATACAAGAATATAACTACTATAATACTGTGCCCTATATACAAGAATATAACTACTATAATACTGCCCCCTATATACAAGAATATAACTACTATAATACTGCCTCTATATACAAGAATATAACTACTATAATACTGCCCCTATATACAAGAATATAACTACTATAATACTGCCTGCTATATACAAGAATATAACTACTATAATACTGCCCCTATATACAAGAATATTACTACTATAATACTGCCCCCTATATACAAGAATATAACTACTATAATACTGCTCCTATATACAAGAATATAACTACTATAATACTGCTCCTATATACAAGAATACTGTAAAGGATCTGCCAGGCACAGCTTCTGTATCAACGCCCATAGGTAATCAGTCTGCACCTGCTTCTATGTCTGTGAGACTGACTCCATCTTCCATCACTCAGGATGGCAGGCTTAGGAGTGGGAGAGCCTATCACAGCCTGGCCAGACGGAGCTAGCTCCCGCCCTCTGTCTATTTATACCTGCCTTTCCTGTTCTTCGTTGCTTGTGATTATGTAATGATGGGGGTAGGGAAACAGACAAGTGAGCCCTAATCTACCCGCCACTCAGTCCCTGCCTACTTGCAATGACCCGCCCTAGGCGACGGGGTACAACTGGGCGACTGTCCCTACGCTCAATAAGTGCACGACAGACAAACAGACAAGGGTACACAGAAGCTAAGGGAAACGGGGCAGTTGCTCACGGCAACACCGTGAGCAACAAGAGTAGTAAACGAGCCGAGTCAAACCAGGAGAGTACGAGGTGCCAAACGCAGAGCAGGAGAGTAGTGAACAAGCCGAGTCAAACCAGGAGTGTATGAGGTACCAAACTCAGAGCAGGAGAGTAGTCAGTAAGCCAGGGTAAATATGAAGCAGGGACAAATAGTTTAAGAAGCTGCAGCAGGGCCAGGAAACCAACATAGAAGAATCACAAGCAAGGAGGAACAGGAAAGGCAGGTATAAATAGACAGAGGGTGGGAGCTAGCTCCGTCTGGCCAGGCTGTGATAGGCTCTCCCACTCCTAAGCCTGCCATCCTGAGTGGTGGAAGATGGAGTCAGTCTCACAGACATAGAAGCAGGTGCAGACTGATTACCTATGGGCGTTGATACAGAAGCTGTGCCTGGCAGATCCTTTACAAATACAACTACTATAATACTGCCCCCTATATACAAGAATATAACTACTATAATACTGCCTCCTATATACAAGAATATAACTACTATAATACTTCCCCTATATACAAGAATATTACTACTATAATACTGCCCCCTATATACAAGAATATAACTACTATAATACTGCTCCTATATACAAGAATATAACTACTATAATAATGCCCCCTATATACAAGAATACAACTACTACACTCCGCAACATTGAAACTGCACCAAGAAGGAAAAGTTTTGGAATTGTGGAGATCACAGGATGGACAGACATATTTATGATATGCAAATGATAAAAAAATGGAAACGAAATATTCCAAACATCTAGATTTATTCAGTAACGAGTATGAGCGCGTAAAAATCCACGCCTTGGCAGCTATTAATGAGGTTATTAATGGTTGTGTGAGGAATGTTATGCCATGCTCAATACACTTGGGCACGCAAATCATCAAGATTGGCTGCCAACAGCACTTTTTGCAAATGCCGACCAATGACGTCAGAGATGTTCCCGATGGGAGACAAGTCCGGAGACGCTGCAGGTCATGGTGCCACATTTAGGCCAGGCAGGCTGCTCACAGTAGCACGAGCAATACGCGGCTTTGCGTTGTCTTGTTGAAAAACGACTTCTGAGACACTTTGGAGAAATGGCCGTACCACTGGTTCCACAGCCAAATCATTGTAATGCCGAGTTGTTAGTGTAGCTGAATTGAAGATTAGAGGGATCCGGCTACCGTACATTATGCCACTCCACACCATAATCCTGGGAGTAGGACCGCTGTGACGTTCCCTTGTGAAGGCCTCTTCATGGTGTCGCCCACGTGGTCTCGAGACTAATCTCCGGCTATCATTGCGTCCGCGTAATTCATCACTGAAGAGGATAGACCTCCATTCCAGCCTCCATTGCTGATTTGCTGTGCACCATGATAGACTTTGAGAGCGGTGGCGTGTGGTCAATGGAACACCTGTAGCTGGACGTCTGGCTTGTAGCCCAATGTCGTGCAAACGCTGTTTGTGTCGACACTGGTTGCCGCCCTAGGCTTTGGATGTGAACTTCAATTTCGCTTATAGTACAGAATGGATAACTACACGCTATTCTTCCAATCAGACGATCCGACTGTGCTGAGGTTCACCTCCGCTCACCTCCTGCTGCCATTCTGGTTCGTTGTTGTTTTCCCAAACTCGCAAAGTTATACAGCGCTGATATCTTGTACTAGGCACGTAGCGATCTGTCGGAATGATAAACCAAGGTCTCTCAGGTCAAGGATTCTGTCCCTCTCAGTTTGGCGATAACTGGCACGTTGATGAACAGGAGACATCGCACAATCATCCCACACCACGCAATCCGATTTTTGAGGTTTCATGCAGCTAATAAACCTTCAATCTGGCGTTTATGCCTCTCCCACGTGCCACAGATTGGAGCTCCGTGCTTGAAAATCTCATAATTTTGGCGACACCGGCTACTACTTCGATGTGCAGAACCTTACGGGTCGTCCTTCTTGTTGTTGTAATTTCAATGTTGAGGAGTGTATAATAAAATAGTTCTGTTAGAAGTGTCTGAGTAGTTTTCTTTCGCTTCTATTAATTTTATTTTTTATGATTATTGTAAATAAAATGATTCACCGTCTGTTATTGTGTTTCGTGTGCTCATTACTTTTTATCACCTTCTCAAGAACAAGGGCACGGGTCTGGCTGCTTTCTTCTTCTCTGGGCCTTTAAGGAAAATCTGTGTCAAGTATCGAGTCTTGTTTACCAGGGAAGAGATTCTATATCGGACTCGGTCACATTGACATATTTTATTTCAGAAACCAATTTTAGTTACAAGATGAGCAGTCGGGTGACGTCTTCCAATCTCATACAATATGTGAGAATCTTTTCACATTTACTTACAGCTGTAGCAGAGCTGATTTTGTCAATGAGCACCCTTTCTGCACAGGAATATTTGTTTACATTGTAATGCGTTTAAAAAGTGTAACAATTTGGGATCAACAATGTAAAAAATGTATTGCAACTAAAACTGGAGGAAAGCCTGTATGACACATATATCTGGCACAGTGGGGGGATACATATGTTGCAATAATGTTACCTATCTATCCACTATCTATGCTGTCTGTATTTTTGGTACAGAGAGGTAAATTAAAACTTATGGGCCCCAATGCAAAACTTGTAACAGGGCCCCAACCTAATATGTGCCATTTGTAATACTGGTGTCTTCTTATGTGGCCGATTGCCCCCCCCCCCCATAGGCACCAGGGCTCCGCGCGACTACAACCTTTGCACCCCCTATAACTGCGCCACTGTTTGGCTACAAAACAAATTCCTGATGTTGATTTTCTTCAAATGTTATATTTTCTGATATATTTCCTCCCAGTCTTCTGTTGTTGTCAGATGGATCAGACCCTATGTTTTTGTATTTTTCATTGAGTCATAGCCTCGAAATTCCAGAACACATTTTTTTTTACTCATTTTTCACATACATCTCATATTTGAAAGATCGACTGTGATATTGCCGATTTAGTATTTCCACTATTCTCATTCTCAATCACAGACAAAACATGAGAAATGCAGATTCCTGACATAATTACACTTTATGCGGCATATTGGCTGCCATTACAGCTTTTTATAGTGTTGTATATACGTAGTTGTCCTTCAGTTATTACATGTCATACCAAAATATGTATTCATATATGAGGAGAATAATTATAGGCACAGGACTCATTATAGTCAAGAGTCAAAAGGTGACAGGAACATTGCATCAAGAAAGGCTCAATATATACTCTTCCAAGACTTGCCGATGGCGCCTCCTGGTGAAGGATCCTACTGATGGAGGTTAGAAGAATGCGTTCACAGAAAAAGATATAAATACAATGCAATACAAAATGCGGAGAAGGACCATAACAAAGCAAATTGACTATTCTTTGACCTTCTTTCTTGACTCAGAAGCCACAGAGTAAAATGTTTGATATCTGAGGGCTGATTTTGGTACTGATATAGCTAACCATGGTGCCATCTAAAAAAACGTAGAGAGAACAACGTAAAAGACAAGGGCAATCCAGTGCTCCATACCAACAACTGACCTTGATAACAGTTATGACAATGGTGCCATCCGAGTACTCAAGAGAAAGATAGTAGGGAAGAGGGGCACTACACTGACACTTGAGGACTGACTTTGGTACTGGTTTTGATTGACCATGGTGCCATCTGAGGATTCAAGAGGAACGAAGTAAAGGAGATTGGTGCTCCACTTGTTTGTGATAAAGCCTGTAATGCTGTCTGGGGCCTCAGGAGAATGAGTAGAAAGGAGGGGGCACTCTTCTGTATTATTACATTCCCTGAACATTGACTTTCATACTAGTTGTGACCATGGTGTCATAAAGGAACTTTAGGAACTTAAGGAATTACTTTGCTACCAGCAGGATCTGACTGGCCCACTAGAGTACCAGAAGAACCTCAGGTGGGCCCAGGCCATAATAAAATAATGGCCCCCAAAGGTCCAGAAGAAGACAACACCATTTATGGGTGAAATTGGACCCAATCACTTACCACTAGGCTCTATTTCTTATGAACTGATGCTGGATAACCTATTGGACCTTAATGATAATATGTCCTGTGTATATAAAGATTCAAAAATACTATGATTCAATTAAAATGAATGTGCACATGTTCTGTATAGATGGAAGGTGGACCTCATCATTACCTCTGGGGGCCCAAGGAACCGACACTGGATACCAGATATTATCATGATACTGTCTAGGGACTCGAGGGTATCAGAGAAGGGGAGCTCTGTACTGTTTTATATCTGGGTTATGAGTGAGGGCTTATTTAGACGAACGTGATATACGTCCGTGCAACGCGCATGATTTTCACGCGCCTCGCACGGACCTATGTTAGTCTATGGGGTCGTTCAGACTGTCAGTGATTTTCATGCAGCGTGTGTCCGTGTGTCCGCTGCGTAAAACTCACGACATGTCCGTTATTTGTGCGTTGTTCGCGCATCACGCATCCATTGAAGTCAATGGGTGCGTGATAATCACGCGCAGCACACGGAAGCACTTCCGTGTGACGCGCGTGATTCGCGCAACAGAAGTAAAAACTATGAATGAAAACAGAAAACCACCACGTGATACAAACATACAAACAGAGTGGCATAATGATGGCGGCTGCGCGAAAATCACGCAGCCACGCATTATATGGTGATGACACACGGAGCTGTTAAGTACCTTTTGCGCGCGCAAAACGCACACGCTCGTCTAAATCCGGCCTCGCTATGGTGCCATCTGGGGACTTGAAGGAAGAACAAGGTAATGGAGATCAGCATTTCGAAATTTTGATACCAGTAATTAGAGATGAGCGAACCGGGACAACCGAACCCGGTTTCGGTCCGAACTTCAGGAAAAGTTCGGTTCGCAGCGAATCCGAACTTTACCGGGTTCGGCCGAACCCGTTTTGACCGAACCCGGCTACATTTTGGCGCCTGCCACATGTTACATCTAAAATGGAGGATTACAGAAGATCACCTGACATCAGGCTACCCCATAATGCCTTGCAAACGGCTCTCCCAGCCTATCGGGAGGCAGCATAGGGGCGGGCTCAAGCCTGCAATAAAAGTCTATGCACGGAGCTCAGCGGCCATTTTACAGACAGGAGCTGTAGGAATAGCATCTCTGTGCAGTAAGGGAAAGCTTTAGGAATCTAAAAGGCAGGAATTCAGAAATCGAAGGGGCTCATCCACTACTCACTACTCAGCCAGTGTGTGAATACGCTTTTATAAGGGGCTCATCCCCGTTGCATCCAACTTGCAATACAGGCAGCCTAGTAGTACTATAAGGCCCAGCATTCCCTGAGTGCACTGCAGCGAGGCTGATTGAAATTCTCATTCATTGCCATTTGCCAAGCCAGTGTCCGTGTGTGAATACGCTTTTAAAAGGGGCTCATCCCTGGAATAACAATCCAACTTGCCATACAGGCAGCCTAGAAGTACTACAACGCCCAGCATTCCCTGAGTGCACTGCAGCGAGGCTGATTGAAATTCTCATTCATTGCCATTTGCCAAGCCAGTGTCCGTGTGTGAATACGCTTTTAGAAGGGGCTCATCCCCATTGCATCCAACTTGCAATACAGGCAGCCTTTGTAGTAGTGGTAGTAGTAGTACTACAAGGCCCAGCATTCCCTGAGTGCACTGCAGCGAGGCTGATTGAAATTCTCATTCATTGCCATTTGCCAAGCCAGTGTCCGTGTGTGAATACGCTTTTAAAAGGGGCTCATCCCTGGCCGTTATTAACAGGATAACAATCCAACTTGCCATACAGGCAGCCTAGAAGTACTACAACGCCCAGCATTCCCTGAGTGCACTGCAGCGAGGCTGATTGAAATTCTCATTCATTGCCATTTGCCAAGCCAGTGTCCGTGTGTGAATACGCTTTTAAAAGGGGCTCATCCCTGGAATAACAATCCAACTTGCCATACAGGCAGCCTAGAAGTACTACAACGCCCAGCATTCCCTGAGTGCACTGCAGCGAGGCTGATTGAAATTCTCATTCATTGCCATTTGCCAAGCCAGTGTCCGTGTGTGAATACGCTTTTAAAAGGGGCTCATCCCTGGAATAACAATCCAACTTGCCATACAGGCAGCCTAGTAGTACTACAAGGCCCAGCATTCCCTGAGTGCACTGCAGCGAGGCTGATTGAAATTCTCATTCATTGCCATTTGCCAAGCCAGTGTCCGTGTGTGAATACGCTTTTAGAAGGGGCTCATCCCCATTGCATCCAACTTGCAATACAGGCAGCCTTTGTAGTAGTGGTAGTAGTAGTACTACAAGGCCCAGCATTCCCTGAGTGCACTGCAGCGAGGCTGATTGAAATTCTCATTCATTGCCATTTGCCAAGCCAGTGTCCGTGTGTGAATACGCTTTTAAAAGGGGCTCATCCCTGGCCGTTATTAACAGGATAACAATCCAACTTGCCATACAGGCAGCCTAGAAGTACTACAACGCCCAGCATTCCCTGAGTGCACTGCAGCGAGGCTGATTGAAATTCTCATTCATTGCCATTTGCCAAGCCAGTGTCCGTGTGTGAATACGCTTTTAGAAGGGGCTCATCCCCATTGCATCCAACTTGCAATACAGGCAGCCTTTGTAGTAGTGGTAGTAGTAGTACTACAAGGCCCAGCATTCCCTGAGTGCACTGCAGCGAGGCTGATTGAAATTCTCATTCATTGCCATTTGCCAAGCCAGTGTCCGTGTGTGAATACGCTTTTAAAAGGGGCTCATCCCTGGAATAACAATCCAACTTGCCATACAGGCAGCCTAGTAGTACTACAAGGCCCAGCATTCCCTGAGTGCACTGCAGCGAGGCTGATTGAAATTCTCATTCATTGCCATTTGCCAAGCCAGTGTCCGTGTGTGAATACGCTTTTAGAAGGGGCTCATCCCCATTGCATCCAACTTGCAATACAGGCAGCCTTTGTAGTAGTGGTAGTAGTAGTACTACAAGGCCCAGCATTCCCTGAGTGCACTGCAGCGAGGCTGATTGAAATTCTCATTCATTGCCATTTGCCAAGCCAGTGTCCGTGTGTGAATACGCTTTTAAAAGGGGCTCATCCCTGGCCGTTATTAACAGGATAACAATCCAACTTGCCATACAGGCAGCCTAGAAGTACTACAACGCCCAGCATTCCCTGAGTGCACTGCAGCGAGGCTGATTGAAATTCTCATTCATTGCCATTTGCCAAGCCAGTGTCCGTGTGTGAATACGCTTTTAGAAGGGGCTCATCCCCATTGCATCCAACTTGCAATACAGGCAGCCTTTGTAGTAGTGGTAGTAGTAGTACTACAAGGCCCAGCATTCCCTGAGTGCACTGCAGCGAGGCTGATTGAAATTCTCATTCATTGCCATTTGCCAAGCCAGTGTCCGTGTGTGAATACGCTTTTAAAAGGGGCTCATCCCTGGAATAACAATCCAACTTGCCATACAGGCAGCCTAGTAGTACTACAAGGCCCAGCATTCCCTGAGTGCACTGCAGCGAGGCTGATTGAAATTCTCATTCATTGCCATTTGCCAAGCCAGTGTCCGTGTGTGAATACGCTTTTAAAAGGGGCTCATCCCTGGAATAACAATCCAACTTGCCATACAGGCAGCCTAGTAGTACTACAAGGCCCAGCATTCCCTGAGTGCACTGCAGCGAGGCTGATTGAAATTCTCATTCATTGCCATTTGCCAAGCCAGTGTCCGTGTGTGAATACGCTTTTAGAAGGGGCTCATCCCCATTGCATCCAACTTGCAATACAGGCAGCCTTTGTAGTAGTGGTAGTAGTACTACAAGGCCCAGCATTCCCTGAGTGCACTGCAGCGAGGCTGATTGAAATTCTCATTCATTGCCATTTGCCAAGCCAGTGTCCGTGTGTGAATACGCTTTTAGAAGGGGCTCATCCCCATTGCATCCAACTTGCAATACAGGCAGCCTTTGTAGTAGTGGTAGTAGTAGTACTACAAGGCCCAGCATTCCCTGAGTGCACTGCAGCGAGGCTGATTGAAATTCTCATTCATTGCCATTTGCCAAGCCAGTGTCCGTGTGTGAATACGCTTTTAAAAGGGGCTCATCCCTGGAATAACAATCCAACTTGCCATACAGGCAGCCTAGTAGTACTACAAGGCCCAGCATTCCCTGAGTGCACTGCAGCGAGGCTGATTGAAATTCTCATTCATTGCCATTTGCCAAGCCAGTGTCCGTGTGTGAATACGCTTTTAGAAGGGGCTCATCCCCATTGCATCCAACTTGCAATACAGGCAGCCTTTGTAGTAGTGGTAGTAGTAGTACTACAAGGCCCAGCATTCCCTGAGTGCACTGCAGCGAGGCTGATTGAAATTCTCATTCATTGCCATTTGCCAAGCCAGTGTCCGTGTGTGAATACGCTTTTAGAAGGGGCTCATCCCCATTGCATCCAACTTGCAATACAGGCAGCCTTTGTAGTAGTGGTAGTAGTAGTACTACAAGGCCCAGCATTCCCTGAGTGCACTGCAGCGAGGCTGATTGAAATTCTCATTCATTGCCATTTGCCAAGCCAGTGTCCGTGTGTGAATACGCTTTTAAAAGGGGCTCATCCCTGGCCGTTATTAACAGGATAACAATCCAACTTGCCATACAGGCAGCCTAGAAGTACTACAACGCCCAGCATTCCCTGAGTGCACTGCAGCGAGGCTGATTGAAATTCTCATTCATTGCCATTTGCCAAGCCAGTGTCCGTGTGTGAATACGCTTTTAAAAGGGGCTCATCCCTGGAATAACAATCCAACTTGCCATACAGGCAGCCTAGTAGTACTACAAGGCCCAGCATTCCCTGAGTGCACTGCAGCGAGGCTGATTGAAATTCTCATTCATTGCCATTTGCCAAGCCAGTGTCCGTGTGTGAATACGCTTTTAAAAGGGGCTCTGAAATGTCTGGGAAAAAAAAGGTTGTGAAAGGACGGGGTAGAGGAAGAAACACCCATGCCGTCTCCTCTTCCAGTCCAAATGTTGGATCTGTTGGTGCCAGACCCAGTAGCAGCATTTGTGGCACAAGACATGTGCCCAGTTCCACTAGTAGCAGCTGCCATGTGCCTGCTAGTAGTAGTATCAGCAAGCCAGACTTGTCCATCTCCTCCGGTGGGCGGGTTACTTTAGACAATACGGCCATTGTGGACTGGTTGGCTGGCTCGCGGTCATCTCAGCAGGAAGACTCTGACGATCTGGCTTCAAGCCAGGTTTCGTTGGATTCCAGATCCTCTACAGTTCCTTGGCACGGTGACAGTAGTAATATAGGTATTTCTAGCGTTTCCATTCCATCATCTATGTCTTCGCTCCCCCTTCCTAGCGGGAAGCCATCTTTCCTGAGAGTCCTAAGAGACATCTCCTCGGGTGCGAAGGAAGATACTGAACAACATAGTGATGATGATGATTTGTTTTCCGCGAGTCAGCCAACGGAGTGTGTTGCGGCGGTGGTGGAGGTGGAAGCGGTGACCGAGACGCATAGCTGCGGTAGTGGGGGTGTTGGTGGTGGTAGCCGTGGTGGCAGACGCAGTAATGAGGGGGGGCATGGAGCCCGCCATGATGTCACATCACATTCACAACACAGTGACAGAAGTGGCGGGGATGATGAGGAAGGCTATGATGATGATGTTGTTTTAGACAGGACGTGGGAACCAGGTGACGAGGTGATGACGGCGTCAGAGGAGGAGGGTAGTAGTGGCGGCACTGGATGTGATAAACAGCCAAGCCGAGGTAGGGGCAGAAGTCAATCTGCAAAACGTTGCAGCGGTAGGGTCAGCTCAGGAGCCGGTGACGGCGACACAGATGCTGGTGTAGGTTCCCGAAAAAAGCCTGCCAGACAAGGGGCAAGCTCGGGTGGTTGTGGTGGTGGTGGTGGTGGTGGACGTGGTACTACCTCTTTACGGTACTCTGCCGTGTGGCAATTTTTCTGTACCTTCCCAGAGGAGGAAAACATGGCACAGTGCCGTATCTGCAAGCAGAAAGTAAGGCGTGGGCAGGGCAGCAATGTAGGAACTACTGCTCTACGTAAACACATGGAACGGCATCACAAGGCCATGTGGGACAATCAACATGCCCCACCATCATGTACATCTAATGAAGACCCCTCTTCCGCTGCTGCTGCTGCTCCGAGTCCCTGTCATCTAAGTAGTAGCCAGGCCTTATCCACCATGTCGTTGTCATCATCATCATCACTGTCATCTAGTGCTCCTCCTATGTCCCGTCAGTTATCCATTACGGAATCGTTGTCCAATAAGCAACAATATATACCCAGTCATCCACTTGTCGTGCGGCTTAATTCACACCTGGCAAAGTTGTTGGTGGTGCAGTCGCTGCCATACCACCTGGTCGACTCCGCCGGCTTCAAGCAATTGATGGCGTGCGCTCAGCCTAGGTGGCGAATACCTAGCCGACATTACTTCTCCAAAACAGCTGTCCCTGCCTTGCACAAGCATGTGGAGGAAAAGGTGTCCAAGTCCTTGCAATTATCCGTGTGCAGCAGGGTACATGCCACCGTCGACACGTGGAGCAGCAACTATGGGCAGGGACAGTACATGTCTTTCACGGCCCACTGGGTCAATATTTTGCAGTCCGATGCACCACCGCAGCAATGCCAGGCATTACCACCTCCACGCTTGTATGTTTCTAGTTCAACTCCGGACACCAGGCGCCTACCATCCTTCTCCTCCTACTCCTCCTCCTCCTCCTTGCCTTCCTCCTTGGAGGTCTTCCCGTCCCCGACAGGACACAGCGTATCTTCCACTCCTCCTCCCTCCTCTTTTCATAGGTGCAAGGTGAAGCGCCACAACGCTGTCTTACACCTGCTGAGCCTGGGCGAGAAAAGCCACACAGGGCAGGAGCTGCTGCTGTGCATCAAGGAGGAAATCGCACGCTGGCTGTCTCCTCTGAAACTCACACTGGGCAATGTTGTCTCTGATAACGGCAAGAACGTTGTGGCTGCACTGCGTCTAGGTCACCTGACACACGCTCCTTGCATGGCACATGTGATCAATCTGGTCATAACACGCTTCTTAAAGTCATATGTTGGTTTGAAGGGTGTGCTGGCCATGTCCAGGAGGGTTTGCGTTCGCTTTAGACGTTCGTATGCATTTAAGCACGCCCTCCTGGACTTGCAGCGTCAAAACAATCTCCCAGAACACAGCCTGATTTGCGACGTTCCAACACGATGGAATTCCACCCTGCACATGTTGGACCGTCTGTACGAACAGCGGAAAGCCGTGAATGATTTCCTGATGCAGCAGACGGGCAGCGTTTGGAGCCAGTGTAATTTCGAGCTCAGGCACTGGCAGCTGGTTAGAGACGCATGTCGCGTTTTGAGGCCCTTTGAAGAGGCCACACGATTTGTGAGCCGTGACGCTAGCGGAATGAACGATGTTATGCCGCTGATATTCATTATGGAGCAAACGCTCACAGCGATGATTCAGCAAAGGATGGAGGAAGGATCACATCTGGCTATGGATGTTGAGGAGGAGGAGGAGGATGAGGAAACAGGACCTGAAGAGGAGCTGGATTTGGAGATGGAATCACAGGAAGGGATAGGGGACGAGGCAGCCGCACAACATGACAGTGATGGTGGTGATGACGAGTCTGACGACGACCTTGATGATGGACAACCATGGCAGTATGGGGCGGAGATGGAACCAACCGGGCCCTCTGAAACGCTGGCCAGGATGGCGAGCTGTATGCTTCGTTACTTGCGCGCTGACTGTCGTATTGTTAGCATGAAGCAAAGAGATGACTACTGGATAGCCACACTTTTAGACCCTCGGTATAAAGCCAGAATGGGGGAGTTTTTTGCGCCTTCCGAGAGGGAGGCAAAATTGGCTTATTATAGAGAGAAGCTATGCAGCCAGCTTGTCATGGCTTTCAAACGGCAGACACCCGCTGCAAGCATGTCTGACCGGGGGGCCACTCTCCGCTCCCCACTGTCTCATCGTTCCACCGCCTCTGGCAGAGCTACCTCTGCAATAGGCGGCAGCCGTGGCAGCAGCGGCAGCAGCAGCAGCAGCAGCAGCCAATTCAGTTTGGAAAATATGATGACAACATTTTTACATCCAATACCCCGACCTGACACACATCGTAGCACTAGTCACCAAAGGGATGTTCACCATCTCCAGGTGCAGCACCTAAACAACCAGGTTCACTCGTACTTGGACTGTGCCCTTTCTCCGTCAGAAATGCTGATCCCAGACCCCATGGACTTCTGGGTCAGCAGATTGGATCATTGGCAAGAACTGGCCCAGTTTGCCATGGGTGTACTGTCTTGTCCACCCTCCAGTGTAGCGTCAGAGAGGGTATTCAGCGCAGCAGGGGGCTTCGTCACCCCTAAGCGAACAAGATTGTCCGCCAACAGCTTGGAAAATCTCACGTTTCTGAAAATGAATCAAGCGTGGATCGGTGAGGATTTTAAAACCCCTGTGCCTGATGCCACTGATTAGATCTTACATTGCTGCTGCTGCTGCCGCCTGCTACTGCCGCCTGCTACTATGGGATTCTGTCCTGTCCACTCTTTTTTTAATGTGCCGCTGTTGGTGCTGCAGCTGCTACTACTTCTACCACCAATCCACCCCAGTGCCGTCTGCTACAAGCAGGCCTGCCCCACCAGAGGGCTTTGTCCTGTGACTCTCCAGTCTCTTTTTTTAATGTGCTGCTACTACTGCTACTACTGCTTGCACCCTTGCTGTCTGTGTTGGCTAGTACCTCTACTACCACCAATACACCTACACTGCCATCTGCTACAAGCAGGCCTGAGGCCTGCCCCACTACAGGGCTTTGTCCTCCTGTGACTGTCCAGTCTCTTTTTTTAATGTGCTGCTACTACTGCTACTACTGCTTGCACCCTTGCTGTCTGTGTTGGCTACCTCGACTACTACCACCAATACACCTCCACTGCCGCCCGTCTGCTACAAGCAGGCCTGAGGCCTGCCCCACCACAGGGCTTTGTCCTCCTGTGACTGTCCAGTCTCTCTTTTTTTTAATGTGCTGCTACTACTGCTACTACTGCTTGCACCCTTGCTGTCTGTGTTGGCTACCTCTAATACCACCAATACACCTACACTGCCGCCCGTCTGCTACAAGCAGGCCTACCCCACCACAGGGCTATGTCCTGTGACTGTCGTCCAGTCTCTTTTTTTAATGTGCTGCTGCTACTACCAGTCCTACCACCCTTGCTGTCTGTGTTGGCTAGTCTACCTCTACTACCACCAATACACCTCCACTGCCGTCTGCTACAAGCAGGCCTGAGGCCTGCCCCACCACAGGGCTTTGCCCTCCTCTGACTGTCCAGTCTCTTTTTTTAATGTGCTGCTACTACTGCTACTACTGCTTGCACCCTTGCTGTCTGTGTTGGCTACCTCGGCTACTACCAGTCTACCACCAATACACCTCCACTGCCGCCCGTCTGCTACAAGCAGGCCTGAGGCCTGCCCCACCACAGGGCTTTGCCCTCCTCTGACTGTCCAGTCTCTTTTTTTAATGTGCTGCTACTACTGCTACTACTGCTTGCACCCTTGCTGTCTGTGTTGGCTACCTCGACTACTACCACCAATACACCTCCACTGCCGCCCGTCTGCTACAAGCAGGCCTGAGGCCTGCCCCACCACAGGGCTTTGCCCTCCTCTGACTGTCCAGTCTCTTTTTTTAATGTGCTGCTACTACTGCTACTACTGCTTGCACCCTTGCTGTCTGTGTTGGCTACCTCGACTACTACCACCAATACACCTCCACTGCCGCCCGTCTGCTACAAGCAGGCCTGAGGCCTGCCCCACCACAGGGCTTTGCCCTCCTCTGACTGTCCAGTCTCTTTTTTTAATGTGCTGCTACTACTGCTACTACTGCTTGCACCCTTGCTGTCTGTGTTGGCTACCTCGGCTACTACCAGTCTACCACCAATACACCTCCACTGCCGCCCGTCTGCTACAAGCAGGCCTGAGGCCTGCCCCACCACAGGGCTTTGTCCTCCTGTGACTGTCCAGTCTCTCTTTTTTTTAATGTGCTGCTACTACTGCTACTACTGCTTGCACCCTTGCTGTCTGTGTTGGCTACCTCTAATACCACCAATACACCTACACTGCCGCCCGTCTGCTACAAGCAGGCCTACCCCACCACAGGGCTATGTCCTGTGACTGTCGTCCAGTCTCTTTTTTTAATGTGCTGCTGCTACTACCAGTCCTACCACCCTTGCTGTCTGTGTTGGCTAGTCTACCTCTACTACCACCAATACACCTCCACTGCCGTCTGCTACAAGCAGGCCTGAGGCCTGCCCCACCACAGGGCTTTGCCCTCCTCTGACTGTCCAGTCTCTTTTTTTAATGTGCTGCTACTACTGCTACTACTGCTTGCACCCTTGCTGTCTGTGTTGGCTACCTCGGCTACTACCAGTCTACCACCAATACACCTCCACTGCCGCCCGTCTGCTACAAGCAGGCCTGAGGCCTGCCCCACCACAGGGCTTTGCCCTCCTCTGACTGTCCAGTCTCTTTTTTTAATGTGCTGCTACTACTGCTACTACTGCTTGCACCCTTGCTGTCTGTGTTGGCTACCTCGACTACTACCACCAATACACCTCCACTGCCGCCCGTCTGCTACAAGCAGGCCTGAGGCCTGCCCCACCACAGGGCTTTGCCCTCCTCTGACTGTCCAGTCTCTTTTTTTAATGTGCTGCTACTACTGCTACTACTGCTTGCACCCTTGCTGTCTGTGTTGGCTACCTCGACTACTACCACCAATACACCTCCACTGCCGCCCGTCTGCTACAAGCAGGCCTGAGGCCTGCCCCACCACAGGGCTTTGCCCTCCTCTGACTGTCCAGTCTCTTTTTTTAATGTGCTGCTACTACTGCTACTACTGCTTGCACCCTTGCTGTCTGTGTTGGCTACCTCGGCTACTACCAGTCTACCACCAATACACCTCCACTGCCGCCCGTCTGCTACAAGCAGGCCTGAGGCCTGCCCCACCACAGGGCTTTGTCCTCCTGTGACTGTCCAGTCTCTCTTTTTTTTAATGTGCTGCTACTACTGCTACTACTGCTTGCACCCTTGCTGTCTGTGTTGGCTACCTCTAATACCACCAATACACCTACACTGCCGCCCGTCTGCTACAAGCAGGCCTACCCCACCACAGGGCTATGTCCTGTGACTGTCGTCCAGTCTCTTTTTTTAATGTGCTGCTGCTACTACCAGTCCTACCACCCTTGCTGTCTGTGTTGGCTAGTCTACCTCTACTACCACCAATACACCTCCACTGCCGTCTGCTACAAGCAGGCCTGAGGCCTGCCCCACCACAGGGCTTTGCCCTCCTCTGACTGTCCAGTCTCTTTTTTTAATGTGCTGCTACTACTGCTACTACTGCTTGCACCCTTGCTGTCTGTGTTGGCTACCTCGACTACTACCACCAATACACCTCCACTGCCGCCCGTCTGCTACAAGCAGGCCTGAGGCCTGCCCCACCACAGGGCTTTGTCCTCCTCTGACTGTCCAGTCTCTTTTTTTAATGTGCTGCTACTACTGCTACTACTGCTTGCACCCTTGCTGTCTGTGTTGGCTACCTCGACTACTACCACCAATAAACCTCCACTGCCGCCCGTCTGCTACAAGCAGGCCTGCCCCACCACAGGGCTTTGTCCTGTGACTGTCGTCCAGTGTCTTTTAATGTGCTGCTACTACTCACCCTTGCCAATAAAAAGGGTCAATTTTTGGAGGGCTTGTGAAAAGCCATTGCTTGTTGCTTTTACATCCATGTATGGAAGAACCCCGGCAGGCATCTGCCAATAAAAAGGGTCAATTTTTGGAGGGCTTGTGAAAAGCCATTGCTTGTTGCTTTAATGCTTTTACATCCATGTATGGAAGAACCCCGGCAGGCATCTGCCAATAAAAAGGGTCAATTTTTGGAGGGCTTGTGAAAAGCCATTGCTTGTTGCTTTAATGCTTTTACATCAATGTATGGAAGAACCCCGGCAGGCATCTGCCAATAAAAAGGGTCAATTTTTGGAGGGCTTGTGAAAAGCCATTGCTTGTTGCTTTAATGCTTTTACATCCATGTATGGAAGAACCCCGGCAGGCATCTGCCAATAAAAAGGGTCAATTTTTGGAGGGCTTGTGAAAAGCCATTGCTTGTTGCTTTAATGCTTTTACATCCATGTATGGAAGAACCCCGGCAGGCATCTGCCAATAAAAAGGGTCAATTTTTGGAGGGCTTGTGAAAAGCCATTGCTTGTTGCTTTAATGCTATTACATCCATGTATGGAAGAACCCCGGCAGGCATCTGCCAATAAAAAGGGTCAATTTTTGGAGGGCTTGTGAAAAGCCATTGCTTGTTGCTTTAATGCTTTTACATCCATGTATGGAAGAACCCCGGCAGGCATCTGCCAATAAAAAGGGTCAATTTTTGGAGGGCTTGTCAAAAGCCATTGCTTGTTGCTTTTACATCAATGTATGGAAGAACCCCGGCAGGCATCTGCCAATAAAAAGGGTCAATTTTTGGAGGGCTTGTGAAAAGCCATTGCTTGTTGCTTTTACATCCATGTATGGAAGAACCTCGGCAGGCATCTGCCAATAAAAAGGGTCAATTTTTGGAGGGCTTGTGAAAAGCCATTGCTTGTTGCTTTTACATCCATGTATGGATGAACCCCGGCAGGCATCTGCCAATAAAAAGGGTCAATTTTTGGAGGGCTTGTCAAAAGCCATTGCTTCTTCTTTTACCACCTTATATGTATGAACCCTGGCAGGCATCAGCCGCCTAAAATGGTAAATTTTTGTACCTTTTTTAACAATGCATTAAGCATACAACATGCACAAGTGCAGTGGTTTCTGTTAGTTATCTCCGTGTCCCATCCGTTTTCCTAGAGCCATACATGTTGGCGTAACTTTGACACCAACTTTGCATTAAAGACAGCTCAAAAGTACTTGGATACACTCATGGGTGACCTAAGAGTGTTATACAGGGCTTCTAGGGCTTTAAAACAGTGTTATACACGATTTTTAGGGGCTTTCTTGTATTACAGGTTCGGTCAGAACTAGTTCGGTCCGAATCGAACTTTTGCACGAAATTCGGCGAACTTGCCGAACCGAACTTTTCATAAGTTCGCTCATCTCTACCAGTAATGATAATGGTGACATGAGATGAGCAAAGTAGACATGAGGGGTGCTCCAGTGTTTGACCCTTGCAGACGGGTTTTTAGGTAAGTCCCAATGGTCCATTCCTCTTGTCTGATTTATTTTTTAAAGGAGAACAATAAAAACTGTAATATAGTGTTAAATTCTGCAAATTCTTTGCTTAAAGGGGTTTTCCCACGAGGGACATTTATGACATATCCACAGGATATGTCATAAATGTCAGATAGATGCGGGTCCCACCTCTGGGACCTTCACCTATCTCTAGAACGGGACCCCCTAAACCCCGTTCTACCTCTTTGTGTTTTGGCTGATTTCCGAACATGAAGGAGAAAATAGCGTAACTCGCTGAACTACGCTGCTTCCGTAAGCCCTATATAACAGAATGGTAGTTACGGAAAAAGCGTAGCTCGCATGCCATTCACTACTATGGGAGTTACGGAAACAGCGTAGCTCAGCAAGTTGCGCTGTTTCCGTAACTCCCGACCATGTAATCAGGAAGTGGCCGGGAGGCAGCGTGAGCCCAAAAAGCTAGAACAGGGTAAAGGAGGCCCCGTTCTAGAGGGACCCGCATCTATTTGATATTTATGACACATTCTGTGGATATGTCATAAATGTCCCTCGTGGGAAAAGCCCTTTAACATATGGTTTTGTATACTGATCTTGATTAACATTATATCTCCGGTTACTTCCAGGGCTGTAAACACAATTCGACTAATTGCCTTTTACCAGAGAGCAGCGTATTGTGAGATCATATATGTCAGTAAAAGCTAAAGTGTTAGGCCTCATGCACACGACCGTGTTTTTGCGGCCGCAATTCCCCCGAAAATCCACGGGAGAATTGCGGCCCCATTCTTTTCTATGGGGCCGTGCACACGACCGTAGTTTTTGCGGTCCGTGCACGGCCCGGGAGCCCGGACCGCAGAAAGAACGGGCATGTCTTATTACGGCCCGGTTCTGCGGTCCGGGCTCATTGAAAACAATGGCCGCGGCCATGTGCATGTCCCACGATTTGCGGGCGGCCTGCGGCTGACAGTCCGCTGACAGTCCGCAGCCGGCCGACCCGAAAATCACGGCCGTGCACACGGCTACGGTCGTGTGCATGAGGCCTTAGATCACATATCTGTCAAGTGTACGTCTGCTAAGGGAGCCAATACAATTCTGAATGCAGCTCTGTATGTGCCTGGAGTATAAGGCCACGTTCAGATGTGGCAGGATTTTTCCGCTGCAAATGTTGGTGCAGATTTGGGACAATTACGCAAAGAATCTGCAGCAACATTTGCATATTTGACAGGTAATTCAGACGTTGCAGATATCACAGCGGACTTGCCACAGATTTCAGTTTTTGCATTGCAAAGGCTGAAATCCGCAGTGAAATTCCGCTTCTTCTCCGCAACAGACAGTGCATGCTGCGGAGGGAAAATTCTGCACCGCAGCCTCATTTCCGCACAGTTATTTTCTGCAACGTCTGAACTAACTTTCCTAAAAATGTATAGAAAGAAATGTAAAAAACGGCTGCTGGAGAATTCCACTGCGGACGTGGCCTAAGGGTACAGTGAGGGCATGACTAGACGTGGCGGAATTGCTCTGGAAATCCGCAGCGTACACGTTTCTCCATTGCCTTCCACAGCTTTGTGGTTGGGTTCGTTTACACGTTGCGGACAATTCCGCTGCGGAGCATAGGCTGCGGTGCGGAATTTGGTGTTCGCAGCATACAATGGTTGTTGCGGACGTGTAGCAGAATTGTTGTGGACTCATTGTGGAATTTCTCCATTGCCTTCAATGGAGAGTCAAAATTCCGCAATGAAGTCCGCAGCTGTCATGCACATGTTATGTGTGCTGCGGAGCGTATTGGTTTTTTAACTTGACATTTCTTCATTCTGGCTGGATCTATGTATTTCTAGGTCTACAGCCAGACTGAGGAAGTCAATGGGGCTCCCGGAATTACAGGTGACTACGTGTGTGCACCCATAATTACGGGAGCGTTGCTAGGCGACATCAGTAAATAGTCATTGTCCAGGGTGCTGAAAGAGTTAAGCGATCGGCAGTAGCTGTTTCTGCCCCCTGGACAGTGACTACCGATCACAATATACAGCAACCTGTAAAAAAATAGAAGTTCATACTTACCGAGAACTCCCTGCTTCTGTCTTCAGTCCGGCTTCCCAGGATGACGTTTCAGTCTAAGTGACGGCTGCAGCCAATCACAGGCCAATCACAGGCTGCAGCCAATCACAGGCCAATCACAGGCGGCAGCCAATCACAGGCCAATCACAGACTGCAGTGGTCACATGGACTGCCGCGTCATCCAGGGAGGTCGGGCTGGATGGCGAAAGAGGGACGCGTCACCAAGACAACGGCCGGTAAGTATGAAATTTGTTTACTTTCACTAGGGAAACTTTCACTTTCACCTCAATACGCAACGGCTAGTCCGCATCAATTTAATGCCCATTTTAGGCAGATCCGCAACAGAATCTGCAACGCAGAATATGTGCGGCATTGATGCGGACAGTGGCGGAAGAATTATGCCACGTCTGGTCATGCCCTAACTGATATTATGTCACATAATTTTCTACATCAAAATGCGCCACTTGGGACTGCACCCTAAGGGTCGAACAAACAGGACGGATTCGCTGCGTAAAAGTACACCGCATATCCGGCCTAAAAGCCACAAGGAATTCCGCCTGGAAAAATGCACCAAATTGTGGTGCGTTTTTTTGGACGACATGTGGCTGTGGAAATACTGAAGGAATAGAAAAAAAAAAGAGTTTATACTTATTCCTACCCTTACGGTGAATTGACACACAGCAGATTTGTTGCAGAAATTTCTGCGATTTAAAATCAGTTTCATTCATTTGAATGTTGGTGTTTTGGCAGCGACCACATGGATTTCTACAAGTTCCATTCAGAATGGACGGAAATTTCTACAACAAATCTGTTGCATATAAATAAACCCTCAGACAGGTCAGTGCAGGATCGGTAAAGAAACAGAATTGGAAAGTTACTCAACATGATTAGTTATATAGATATTCAAAGGGTACGGCCACACAAAGCGGCCCTGACACGATCACAACGCGGCCAACAACCACGCTGGCACCATGTTCGGTGCGGCTGTCAAACAGCCTGTTAGTGGCCGCACGTTAATGCAGGTAAACCGTCCCTTTATCTGCAAAATCGTACGGCCATGAATTAATACACCCTTTATGGCCACACGAGTTTGCAAATTACAACAACTTACCCCCTATTCATTCTCTATGGCAGCGCCGGAAAAAGCCAAAGACTGCACTCGGCTATCTCCGGCGCATTAATGAAGCAGCAGTGCGCGTGTAACTGGAATACTCCTTAACGAGGTATTTGACAGCCGCTCCTACATAGTGCCAGCGCGGTTGTTGACCGCGTTGTGACCGTGTCAGGGCCGCTCCCTGTGGCCGTACCCTTACAGTTGTTACATTTTCAATATGGAAAGTTCTTCCCACAACTCACTCATTCTACGCATTTTGGAAATTAGAATTTGCTTTCTGCTGATATGACGGCAGATCGCATCCTGTACGAGTGAAGGGAGAGAAGCGTCTTACATTGCACTTGTCATTGGATACAAAAACTTTTGAACATATCTCTGATTCCCACTTAACAGCTGCTAGAACAAATGGATACGATATTTCCACATTAATTGAAAGGCTAATTGTACTTAATTCATTGGTCAAAAGCCAAAACCTGCAGCTTAATCAGCTCTTTTGCTCCCGGGTAACATTTCTAGAGCACAGGAGATTTATGTCATTAACACAATAAACCTTCTTATGTCGAATCCTTTAACTAAATATGATCTGGTTAAGACTGAGAAATGAGTAACATTTTTAAAGTTGCGCTGAAGTAACCGGGTCATAGAGCAAAATGGTCGCAGTAGACACCAATTTTCTTGTGTGTTATCATACAATGTAGTGTTGTATTAATGTTCCTTGTTAAAGTGCACCCCCACTTGTGAACTCCCACCTTTACCTGACATCGGGCACTAAGAGATGCTCCTGCACTGGCCCTGCTCCGCCCGAAAGTATCCCGCATGTGTCCTATTTATTCGAATTGGTCGATACTCTCCAGGTGTCGTACGTTTGCCACGGTAACTATATTTGCCCAGTGGGCAGGATTGTTTTCCACAAGTAAATACAAACTTTATTAAATTATATTGGAAATTATTCTGGATTATTCTTTATATAATGAAAATCTACAACATTTTCCAAAATACCTTTTGTATTATTTTCTTATGGTATTTAAGATCTCTGCTTACTTTCACTCAATAGTAGCCTTCATTGTTTAGTTCCAGTGGATATAAATTTGTTCTGGTCATGTGATGGAAAAAAGCTTTGAGCTACCAGAAAAATTGGGGAGTAGGTGGTAGAAGAAATCTTCCCCCATAAAAAAAATATATATATATTTTTTTAACTTTATCTATGGAAAAAGAACAATTCAAATGAGAGAATGTGTCACCTGTGAGGCACTGGAGGTAATAGAAAGTTATTCTGCCTGTGTCAAATTAGTACTGTATTCTCTTACATAGTCTGCAGGGAGATGATACTCTGCAGACCACCTGTGCAGAACCGATATATGACCACTAAATGGTCACTTTAAGGTGGTATTTTTGGTAATATTAGTTTTTATATAGTAGACCTGCCACTGACTATAAAATCAAATTAAAGGAATTTTAGTGTAATATAATGTGATCTGTAGAGATATAGTACAGTGAAATCCGTTATAAACCATCATCTAATAGTCCAGAAATTCTGACGTTCTGCCACAACTGCCCTTCTTCAGAAGCAGAAACAGAAAACTGAACAGAAATAAAAAACATATAAAAAATAAACTGATTCAGAGTATCGTTATGAGCGTCCTACAATGCAGAACATTTGATAATCCGGCACGTGTGACATTGTTGCCTGTTTAAAGGCATTTTTCTGTGCCGTGTAATATAAGGTGACAGCCCGGTGTCCTGTCATTGCGGCTGAGATGTGTTATTATCCCCGGTGTTTACCCTTTGTCTATAGAATTATGTAACTCTACGTAATTTCTGCTCAGGACAATAATAATAAATGTTCTCGGTGACAATCACGCTGCGGCGGAGACGATATATTAGTGTTTGCGGCATTTATCACCGGAGCGCGGCCTCTGACGGGGCACAGTCATCCAGGTTTGTGAGGAAGCATTGGGCGTCATTAGTTATTTAAATGGAAAAATCATTGTAAATGGAAGCTCCGCCATCTGTCCCGGCTTGTAATTACAAATGCATGAATATTATTATTACTCACAAACGGATAATAACCAGCAGATAAATTGTCATCATTGTGGGTATATGTTTGCTGCATAATGGCAGGGAAGACACAAGTGCTCTCATTATCAGCAGCAATATCTTCAGGGAGACGACACATGAAATACGCTCAAGGTTCTTACTTCTTTCTCAATTTCAATAATACATTGTGTAGAGTAGTTATGCATCTATACACCCGGACGATGAGGGCGAATTGTGAGGTAATGACTTTTATTATGTGAATGTACATTAGAAAAATGGTGTTCCCAATTTATTGTATGGGGAGCATGCTATATGTGCAGCCTGTGCATCTGGTCTTGGGCTCCGGGCTAAAGGGGCCCATGGATGACTTGCCCGTAGTAGGATCTACCAGCAGTCCCATTTTTAGACACACTAATTAACATAAGCACTCCTTCCATATGTAGCCCCGCCTCCCCTCTTTAAAGTGCCAATCAGAAAAGAGGAAGCGGCTGCCTCACATCATTGAGAATGGAGCCGCTGTCAAAGTGACAGCTGCTTTGTATTCACCTTTTTCACTGACTTTATAGATAAAACTTAATCAGAAACTTTACAGAGCTCAATCATTGTATAAAGAGCTATCATACATCTTTGTGCTTCAATTCCTTATCATTTAAAGATCTCTGCTGGCTGTCAGTGACTGAGAACAATCATGCTTATATCCAGGCTGAACATTTTTGAGTGTGACATGTGGAGAATAGGAATACTGGTATAAACTGTTGTCATCGTTGAATTTCTAGGACTTTACTAGAGTTATTCCTGGCATCACTACCTGAAGACTAGTTGTACTTTCAAGCATATTAGCAGCAGTGTCACATTATATGGTACATAGGGTGAAGCTACACCAGAGACCGGGGGGGGGGGGACGGGACCCAAAGCCCCTTCTCTTACATAAGAGGATCAGGGATGGATTAGGGAATTCTTTACAGGTGCGCGCGCTAGCCCATTAAGGCTGGGACCGAGCACACCCTAAGGGTATGTGCACACACACTAATTACGTCCGTAATTGACGGACGTATTTCGGCCGCAAGTACCGGACCGAACACAGTGCAAGGAGCCGGGCTCCTAGCATCATACTTATGTACGATGCTAGGAGTCCCTGCCTCGCTGCAGGACAACTGTTACGTACTGTAATCATGTTTTCAGTACGGGACAGTTGTCCTGCAGCGAGGCAGGGACTCCTAGCATCGTACATAAGTATGATGCTAGGAGCCCGGCTCCCTGCACTGTGTTCGGTCCGGGACTTGCGGCCGAAATACGTCCGTCAATTACGGACGTAATTAGTGTGTGTGCACATACCCTAAGGGTATGTTCACACGGCGGGGGTCCGTAACGGCTGAAATTACGGGGATGTTTCAGCCTGAAAACATCCCCGTAATTTCAGCCGTACCGGCATGTGCAGGCGCTTGAACGCCGCGTCAATTACGGCCGTAATTAGCGCTGCTATTCATTGGAGTCAATGAATAGCGGCTCCAATTACGGCCAAAGAAGTGACAGGTCAGGGTATGTTCACACGGCCTATTTACGGACGTAATTCGGGCGTTTTTGCCCCGAATTACGTCTGAAAATAGCGCCTCAATAGCGCTGACAAACATCTGCCCATTGAAAGCAATGGGCAGACGTTTGTCTGTTCACACGAGGCGTATATTTACGTGCCGCTGTCAAATGACGGCGCGTAAATAGACGCCCGCGTAGAAGAAGTGACCTGTCACTTCTTTGGCCGTAATTGGAGCCGCTATTCATTGACTCCAATGAATAGCAGCGCTAATTACGGCCGTAATTGACGCGGCGTTCAAGCGCCTGCACATGCCGGTACGGCTGAAATTACGGGGATGTTTTCAGGCTGAAACATCGCCGTAATTTCAGCCGTTACAGACCCCCGCCGTGTGAACATACCCTCACTTCTTTGACGCGGGCGTCTAGTTACGCGCCGTCATTTGACAGCGGCGCGTAAATATACGCCTCGTGTGAACAGACAAACGTCTGCCCATTGCTTTCAATGGGCAGATGTTTGTCAGCGCTATTGAGGCGCTATTTTCAGACGTAATTCGGGGCCAAAACGCCCGAATTACGTCCGTAAATAGGCCGTGTGAACATACCCTAACACTGAAAGCAGGGCCGGAAGGCCGCGAGTGCCGGCGTCTCCTAGGAGGAAGCCAGCAGTCTGTGGTCACGGGCGTCACAAGGTAAGGAACGGCGGCGGTCCGTGACCACGGCTGTGACACGTACATTGCATACTGTGCAATGACATCCGGTGCCCGCAGGCAACCGCTACAGCAGATGGGTGTGGGGTCCGAGTGTCGGACCCCCACAGATCATATACTGATGATCTATCCGGTTGATCGGTCATCAGTTGTCCGGTAGTGGACAACCCCTTTAAAGAATGTATGTAAGCTCTATTCTGTTAGGACACAGCTATGATCAGTGACTCCAGCTGAGCTGCATTGACTATTGTAAGGTAGTCTGAAAACCACTTCCTGTCTTTTTTAAGGCTCAGGTTGGTTTTCTATCCCTCTTCCCATGCTTTACACTGCAGCTCTGCTCTAATAGTACACAGCTATGATCATGCATTGTCTCAGGTAATCTGAAGAGGTTCAGACTGCTGCACGGTTCCTCTCACATGCTTTGCACTGCAGCTCTGCTTGCTTAGATTGGCTACTATTTATAGGCAGAAGCTCTTCAGAACGGCGATATACAATATACATTGGCTTCAGGATTTCTGAGTAACCAAAATATTTTTTTTTTAAATGTGCCAGTCCTTCGGCTTGAGTTTCTTATTTGCCTGTATTTGTTCTGAATAATGTCACAAGTTTTATGAGCTGTCACTTTCCTGTGAAGGAACGATATGTAACAATATCCATTCCGGGCTTGACGGAGACCTAAATTCAGGCGTTGAGAACACGGCCCCTTTCCCCGGTGGAGAGTTACTGCTCAGATATAGAGATTGTTTAACTTTGAGGTGAACGGAGGAAAATCTATCAAAGTTTTACACGAGTCGCAGGCCAGTTAAGCAATGACAGATTTAATTTGCCACAGGACTTTGTAATGTAAAGTACATCACGGGCGGTGGCGGCGCTGGCGGCGGCGGCGTTCATCATCACAACAGATTTATTTTCATCCAGAAATAAACTTTAACCTTTTGCAACCTGAAAACAGAACACAAGATGTTTTATTTATGTTCCGGCTAACAGCTCGGCGCACTTCACTTCAATGCTAAATATCCCGGCCACATTTCATAGAGGACGTGAATGCAGCGCGTTGTTTGTGGCGTTTCACGTTGTGACGTCGTCCTAACACCGGCAGGAAACCACATACATTGCTGCGTTTTGGGGAGACTTTAAAAGTTTATATTTTAGGAGAATCTCAAGAAATTATCTACGCCCCTGATGTGACCAATTATATTTGGACAAGACCAGATGTATAATACAGATCAGAGCTTGGGTTATTTTTTTTTCATCTGGTATATTCTTCAGGCGGGCACATCAGGCATATTGGGAGTCACAGGCGTAACTTGAAGTAAAAAATCTGTAGCAAGACCCTACCCAGCTACATGTACCATCTATAATACTGGTGTCTTCCTATGCGGCAGAGGGGCCTTTTTCTGTCTAAATATTATTAGTATTAGTAAATCTGTCCCTGTGTTTTAACTTCTCGCAATCATTGAGTATGTGCTTGCTGTCTTTGAATGGGAACATATATTTATTACATTCAGAGACTGAAACCTGTCTTGTTACAATGTATCAGTGTACAGTCCTGGCCAAAGACTGACACTAGTTTTGGTTTTCACAAAGTTTGCTGCTTCAGTTTTTATGGTGGCAATTTGCATTAACTCTGGATTGTTATGAAGAGTGATCTGATGAATTTCAATTAATTGCAGTCATTCCTTGTTCCTTCCCATGGAAATTAACTTAATCACAAAAACCCCATTTCCACTGCATTTCAGCCCTGCCACAACGTGATCTGCTGACATAATTTCAGTCATCTTCTCGTTAGCTCAGGAGAAAGCGTTAATGAGGACATTAACATTCTGTCCTGCTGATTGAATTATAAGCGCAGACTGGTTGCTTTAAAAGGGGGATTGTGCTTTAAATCATTGTCTTCTTCTGTTAACCATGGCTACCTCCAAGGAAACACATGCAGTCATCATTGCTTTGCATCAAAAGGGCTTACAGGCAAGGACCTTGCTGCTTGTAATATTGCCCCTAAATCAACAATTTATCGGATCATCAAGAACACCAAAGAGAGAGGTTCAATTGCCGTGAAGAAGCTTCAGGGCACACAAGAAAGTTCAGCAAGTGCCACAATCGTCTCCTAAAGAGGATTCAGCCACGGGATCCGTTCACCACCAGTGCAGAGCTTGCTCAGGAATAGCAGCAGGCAGGTGTGAGTGCATCTGACCACCGCAATGTGAGACAATGGCTTTTTGAGGCTGGCCTGGTGTCAAGATGGGCAGCAAAGAAGCCACTTCTCTCCAAGAAAAATATTAAGGACAGACAAACATTCTGCAGGAAGTACAGGGATTGGACTGCAGAGGACTGGGGTAAAGTTATTTTCTCTGATGAAGCCCCCTTCAGACTGTTTGGGACATCTGGAAGAATAATTGTCCTGAGACGAAAAGGTGAGCGTTACCATGAGTCCTGTGTCATGCCAACAGTAAAGCATCCTGAGACCATTCATGTGGGGGGGGGGGGTCGCTTTTCAACCAAGGGAGTGGGCTCACTCACAATTTTTCCTACAAGCTCTTCCATGAATAAAGAATGGAATCTAAACATCCTCCAAGAGTAAATTCTCCCAACCATCCAGGAGCAATTTGGTGATGGACAATGCTTTTTCCAGCATGATGGACCATGTCACAAGGCAAAAGTGATAACTAAGTGGCTCGGGGAACAAAACATTGACATTTTTTGTCCATGGCCAGGAAACTCCACAATCTCAATCGCATTGAGAACCTGTGGTCAAGCCTCATAAAGTGAGTGGACAAACAAAAACACAGAAGTTGTGATAAACTCCAAGCACTGGTTAGGTAAGAATGGGTCATCAGTCAGGATTTGGCCCAGAAGCTGACATCCAGCATGGCAGGGAGAACTGCAGAAGTCTTGGAAAAAAGGGTCAACACTGGAAATATTGAGTCTTTGCATAAACTTGATGTATTTGTCAATAAAAGTATGAAAATGTATCAAATGTTTATAATTGTACTTCAGTAACCAGAGAAACATCCGACTAAATGATCTAAAAGCACTGAAGCAGCAAACCTTGTGGAAACCAAAATTTGTGTCAGTCTCAAAACCTTTGGCCGGGACTGTAGTAAAAGCCATCAGCCTGTAGCCCAAGACAGGAGAGAGATCTGTGCTGCTGTTGCTGCTGTGCCTAGCTCACAGAGGGTTGTCTGCACTAACACAAGCCCATCAGCTGTGTGAGCAGGACCAGGTCAGGATGGATTTTTAGCCTCTAGATGTAAACAGGAAAATGTTTATTTATTGACAGCAAGCTGAGATCTGTGGTTGGGAACAGAAGCACAAGGTATATTAGAAAGTTACAGAACATTTCATTATGCAATATTTTTTTTTTATTAAACATACAGTTAGACTGGATAACAAGACAAGGAATGAGAGTGACCCTAGTGATCTGCTACAACCTAAGCTCCAGATGCGGCCGTCAACTCATGGAAGACATGGAAATTCTTATGGCAGTCCCCTAGAGACGTAAGTTGAAGAGCTTGCAAAATCTGGTGTGTTCTCATGTGACAGAGGGGTTGTTTGGGCCCCTCAGGTACTAGGGTCAGATTGTTACTGCTGCCTCTGCACTGTCTATAGCTAGGCCCCTAATGGTCCAGGGTTCAGAGTCGGACATGCCCACCAGGGTGCCCAGGTTACCATTTGGGTCCTGGCTCTTAAACAGTAATGGGCCCCAATGATTCAGCAGAAGACAACCTCATTCTGAGCTGACATTGCAGCCAATCACTTGCCACTAGGATCTATGTCTTATATGATTATTTATAAATATCCTATTAGATCCTATGGATGATATGTCCTGTGTGTGCAACGATAACAACAAGGATTATGATGCAGTTAATAGTGCACCGGTTTCGTATAGATGGAGGATGGTTCTCAGGATCATCTCTGATGGTGGTCCCAAGGGACCCCTGTCGGACACTACCTCTGTTATTATGTCTGAGCAGATCTAATCTTCTAATGGGCCCAGGGCAATGCTGGACTGGACTGTCTGATATGGAGGCCATTACATCTTCTACAAGGTTTATTGCCCAATCCTGAATGTACACCCGACTGTAGTAATATACCCATCGTTGCCAATTTGGAGTCTTGAGAAGTTGGATAACAACCCTTGTGGGTCCACAATAGCTGCCCGACTGGTTGTCATTCATCGTTCCCAAAAACAGATATAATAAAAAAATTGGTGAAAAATTATTATCAACAACTCGACAGAAGAGACCAGCACCGGTTCATATGTTTTTCTGAGAATCTTGATAAATAATTCTGATCATTTCATGGAAATATTTGATGCAGACATTTTCTATAGTACGTACAGATATTCCAATATCAAATCTAAAAATAAAATATTCATCAAAAATCCGGGAACTTTATTTTATGTATTTATTGCATTTGTATTTAATTTATTTTTCAATTTTTTATTCTTTTTTTTTTTTCATTTTATTGATTTATTAATTTTAATAACTGTTGTCAGATCAAATTTTCCCCATTTTAATATATCTTTTTTTGCTTCCTCTTCATTGTCGCTGTCTGTAAGGATTTCTCCTGACACTGTGATGGTGTCACCTCCTCGCTGATGGAACAAAACTCTTCTGCTCTTTAAACAATAATGATCTTTGCATGGCCCCTTGGAGGCTGCGCCTGTGACATCTTTTATTAATGTCTGTCAATAAGCTGCTTGTATATGTTCTCTGATTTGGTCCAGAGGGTTCGGCGGGCCAGCACATTGTCATGTCTGAATCTATAAATACCCCTTATAGTCTGTGCCGTTCCGCAGCAGCACAAGATTTGTAGTCGCCAAACCTGTTCTGCAAAGTTTCTCCCATAACTTTTCTAATTTAGAAATATTGAGGTTTCATGTGTTTGATCTCCAGCAATGAAGATTATGTTTCTGAAATAAATTTTCAATCTATCAATTCAGAGAACAGTGAAAAACCGCAAGCTGGAATCTACAACCAGAATAAATGTCTTACTAAACGGACTTAATACAATATCAGTTAAGGTCCATTTACACGTCGCAAATACCAGGATTGAACGAAAATAATCGATTTGTGTAAATAAGGTCAATGACGGAAAAGTAAATCACAAAATAATGGCTTGTTTGTGAAATGTGAAAAAGATCAAGTAGCCAGGGATGTATTAGGAAACCTTGGGGCCTCGTAGTAAAACTGAGGATAGGGCCCCGCTCCCCCATAATCATCTCCAGCAGATAAAGGGTTATTCCCATCTCATGGTATATCATTGGTATATGAAATCACATTCGGATCACTGGCGGTCTAACTTCTGGGACCCCCATGGTTCCTGAGAATGAAGGGACCCCATGGGGCTGTGCTGCAGTTCCCTGCACAGTTGGTGGCCATGAGCGCTGCTGTGCAGGAAAAACGTTGAAGGAAATGCAGCGCTGCTGCCCCTTTCTTTTCAGGATTCATGTTACTAATGTCAGACGCAGGGGCAACGAGGCACAAGTGAGGTACATGGAGTTATTTACTATTATATGCTATGCTAACTTTCTAAATACTTTTTATCAAAAATGACTTTTTACTTTTTGAGATGCAGCCGCTTTGTATCCTGTATACAGAGCAGCTGTATCTAGCGCTGAAACCTGAATCCGTCAGGTCCGCGGCACTGACGGGTTGACCTGTGATCGATCACATCTAAGTTATGAACCATGACATGTATGTTTATAGTGTTCTATTTGGGGGGAGACCTCGCGTCTGGATGTCTAGAGATGTTATACTCTCCTGCCGTGAGAAACGTATCCTGTATCGTTTGATCATCATTGATAATGTGATATTTATGATACCTTTTTTTGATAATATATTTATATTTTGTATACACTATTATTATGTTTTTTTTATATGATATATGCACAATATTGTTTTATGGTTTCTATTAAGTTCTTCTGTATCTAAACTGATACATAGATGACTGTTGGTATATATATATATATATACATCAATTATGATGGGATGGTTTTACTTATTAATTGTATTTTTGTGAGTCATGTTGTCTGTGTTATTATTTTGGATTATGTCATTGCATCTTTTTCTTTTTGTGTTTTTGTATCACATTTTTATGCACATTAGTATTAATATTTTATATAAAAATTAAAGAAAAGATCGATTGCTACAATTTTTTTCATTGTAGCCATAACACTATCTGCACTATTTCGGACATGTAATCACAATTTTTACACATATTTGCGAACAATTGTGTGTTTAGCTCAGTTGCCCCTTAGTATTCACTTTTATTATGTCTTTATCTGTAATACTCTGATCTCCAGTCACAGACGAGATCCGCGCATGCGCCGGGCTGTCTGCCTGAGCGCCGTGTGTGTGTGTCGCCATGGTGACTTGCGTCTGACGTCGTTGCTCGTCTGACGTCGTTGCTACGTCAGACGCACTCGCCGTGTCACTACACGTGCGCTTTGGGCATGCAGCTAGTCCGTCATGGCGGATTCGCGCTGATTTGACTGGGATTCAGGTGTTAGGTCTCCTCCTGTACTATATATGCCCAGACATTTTAAAGTGTGTTACCTCCTGATGAAGTTGCAGGACAGTGAAACGCGCGTCGAGGCGTTTTCTTGTTGACAGGCTCCATCATTATGTCCAAAGGTAATGCTGTGCTTTCCCTCTAGATTTATGTTTGCTATAGGGTATCGTTTTTCTGTGTACACATAGGATTTCTATTCAGTCCCTATGTTTAAAATGTTGTATCATATTTGGAATGTCGTATTCTCGTATGTATAGAGGGATTGTATAGCTTCTATATGAACCAGAGCCAGGCAGAAAATATATATATACTCTATATGTGTCCTAACAGATCAAACCCCCCCCCCACCCACTTCTCACGCATTTCAGATCAGACCGGCTTCTGGCTGTAAGGCAACTGTCTGCAGCAGTAGCTCTCCCCTACAGTTCTATCCACAATGCCAAGCCTCACCCTTCAGTAATGCTCCCATTACTCCATCATCTATCACTTATAAATGGAAAGTATTAGGTGAATTTGACACCTACAATAAATATATAATTCTCTTCTTTTATCTATTATTATACATCTACAGCTTTACTGTTCCTTTAAACGTCCGTTAAACGGTGGATTGTCGCTCTATGTCAGAGCCTTATTGGCAGAAAATATATGCCGAGATTTTAATAAGCAGAATAAGATCACAAATCCGCACATGAAGAACGCTGGGACACTTCACCGCTCCGGCGCTCTATACTAGATATTACGCATCCTCATAATAACTTTTACGCTTTTCTACATTGTTGCTGGGGAAACCATTGCTGGACTGGAGCAGTAAGTGAGCGACTATCACACAAGTGCCTCTTATTTTAGACCATTAGGAGATGAAGTCAATTTGTCACCGTGTCCTCTGTGCTCCTGTACTTTTTTGATGACTTACAAAAGACTGAAGGTCGGCTGAACTGTGCGACTTTACAGAACAGGGAGTCACACAGAAAAGTTATGGCATTATTTGTAGGGTCATCGGGTGTTTATACATTTATTAGCTCTCTGTTAGACCTAAAACATAAAAATAATAATTAAAAAATATGATAGGATTTATTGATGTGTTTTATTTTATTTTTCATGTTTTTTTTTAAAATAAATTCTTTTAACCCCTTCCCGTCGTAAACAACTTTCGGATTTTCATTTTCGTTTTTTCCTCCCCACTTTCCAAAAGCCATAACTTTTATATTTTTCCGTCTACATAGTCCTACGAGGGCTTGATTTTTGCGGGACGAGTTGTAGTTTTTAGTCGTAGCACCATTTATTGTGCCATATAATGTACTAGGAAAAGGGGAAAAAATTATTTGTGGGGTAGAAAATGAAAAAAACAGCGATTCCTCCATTGTTTTTTGCGCTTCGTTTTTACGGAATTCACTGTGCAATTAAAACAACATGTTAACTTTATTCTGCGGGTCAATACGATTACGGCGATACCGAATATATATCGTTTTTTCCATATTTTACTGCTTTTACAAGTAATCAACTAAATGTAAAGAACTTAATTTATTTTGTGTCGCCAAATTCTGAGAGACGTAAGTTTTTATTTTTCCGTCGATTGTCAAAATGGTCTGAGGGCTTATTGTTTGCGGGATAAGCTGTAGTTTTTAGTAATAACATTTTGGTGTACATGCGACGTTTTGATCACTTTTTATTCCATTTTTTGTAGGAGATGAAGTGACCAAAAAAAGCGATTCTGGCGTTTACAATTTATTTCTTTTTTACGGCGTTCACCGTGCGGTTTAAGTAATAATATATTGTAATAGTTCAAACTTTTACGGACGCGACAATACCAATTATGTTTATTTCTTTTTTTACTATGCTCTAGGGGGGAAATGGGAAAAGGGGAGTTTTTTTAACTTTTATTTATTTATATTTTTTTTTACATATTACATTTTACATATTTCATTTTTTTTTATTTCACAAATTTATTTTACAAATTTTTACTTTTTATATTAGTCCCCCTAGGGGACTTCAACCAGCGATTGTGGGATCGCTTGCATGATATACTGCAATACCAATGTATTGCAGTATGTCTTTCTCACAGGCCGGAGGCAGCGCTTAAGGGTATGTTCACACGGCGGGGGTCCGTAACGGCTGAAATTAGGGGGATGTTTCAGCCTGAAAACATCCCCGTAATTTCAGCCGTACCGGCATGTGCAGGCGCTTGAACGCCGCGTCAATTACGGCCGTAATTAGCGCTGCTATTCATTGGAGTCAATGAATAGCGGCTCCAATTACGGCCAAAGAAGTGACAGGTCACTTCTTCTACGCGGGCGTCTATTTACGCGCCGTCATTTGACAGCGGCGCGTAAATATACGCCTCGTGTGAACAGACAAACGTCTGCCCATTGCTTTCAATGGGCAGATGTTTGTCAGCGCTATTGAGGCGCTATTTTCGGGCGTAATTCGGGGCAAAAACGCCCGATTTACGTCCGTAAATAGGCCGTGTGAACATACCCTAATAGGAGCACAAAGTTAGTGGACCTGGAGGCCTTCATTAGGCCCCCAGGCAGCCAAAGCAACCATCGCCACCCCGCGATTGCATTGCGGGGCCTGCGATGAGCTGCTAGAGGGGGCCGCCCCCCTGTTTCTAATAATTTAAATGTCAAGGTCGTTAGTGACCGCAGCATTTAACGGGTTAAACGAGCTCTAACATACAGCCGACACTCGCATCGTATGGAGCAGGTTCTCTCCGTGAGCCCGTTCCATCCTTCCCTTACCCGGCTATGACGTATGGATACGTCAAATGTCGGGAAGGGGTCAAATCCTTCTTACCCCTCCCAAGCCCTCAGTTCAGTGCAAATGTAAAGCACAAGAGTCCAGTACAGGAGGGGTTAATGACTGTTTAGCTGCTGCATGGTGGGGAATGCTCCTGTCCTGAGTATCACTGAGACAAAACAGGTAATGTAGCAGAACTGACTTGGAAGTGAACACTGAATCCCACCAGGGCCAAAAACGACATTGCCAGCAGGATAGAGGTGAGCGAGAACGTATTGTGTAACACTTTACATAGAGATATAGTAGAAGCCTCATACACCTCTATGGTAGCCATACATAACACAGTCTTAGGCCTCATGCACACGAACGTATTTTTGTCCTCCCGTAAAAACGGGTCCTTGGTCACACGTATTCGACCAGTATTTACGGGCACATTTTCGCTGCAAAATTGCACTGCACTAATCGGCAGCCCCTTCTCTCTATCAGTGCAGGATAGAGAGACGGAGCAGCCCTTTCCGCAGAAAAAGTAAAATTATTTCATACTTACCGGCCGTTGTCTTGGTGACGCGTCCCTCTTTCAACATCCAGCCCGACCTCCCTGGATGACGCGGCAGTCCATGTGACCGCTGCAACCTGTGATTGGCCTGTGATTGGCTGCAGCGGTCACATGGGCTGAAATGTATGTCATCCTGGGAAGCCGGACTGGAGGAAGAAGCAGGGAGTTCTCGGTAAGTATGAACTTCTATTTTTTTACAGGTTGGTGTATATTGGGATCGGTAGTCACTGTCCAGGGTGCTGAAACAGTTACTGCCGATCGCTTAACTCTTTCAGCACCCTGGACAGTGACTATTTACTGATGTTGCCTAGCAACGCTCCCGTAATTATGGGTGCACACACTTAGTCACCCGTTATTACGGGAGCCCCATAGACTTCTATGGGCCTGCCCATGCAGTTATTACGGCCTGAAATAGAACATGTTCTATATTTTTTAACTGCACGGGCATCTTAAGCATACGGGGAGGTACCCGTGGCCAATAGAAGTCTATGGGCCCGTAATTACGGGCGTTTTTACGTTCGTGTGCATGGGGCCTTAATATGGCCACGTGCTTAGACCTCTATGGTAGCCCTACATAACACAGTCTTAATATGGCCACGTACATAGACCTCTATGGTAGCCCTACATAACACAGTCTTAATATGGCCACGTACATAGACCTCTATGGTAGCCCTACATAACACAGTCCTAATATGGCCACGTACATAGACCTCTATGGTAGTCCTACAGAACAGTGTTAATATGGCCACATGCATAGACCTCTATGGTAGCCCTACATAATTCAGTATTAATATGGCCGCATACATAGACCTCTATTGTAGCCCTACATAACAAAGCCTTAATATGGCCACATGCATAGACCTCTATGGTAGCCCTACATAACACAGTCTTAATATGGCCGCGTACATAGACCTCTATGGTAGTCCTAAGTAACACAGTCTTAATATGGCCACATACATAGACCTCTATCGTAGCCCTACATAATAAAGGCTTAATATGGCCGCGTACATAGACCTATATGGTAGTCCTACATAACACACTCTTAATATTGCCACTTGCATGAGCCCTAATAGGAAACAGACTAGTTACTAGGGTGATACTGTCTGACAATTTAAAAAGACTGTGTTTGGTAGGTTGTGTATCCATAGTAAATAGATTATTAAATATGACTGTTCAGCTCAAAGCTGGATTGTCCCTGTGCTGACAGCGGAGATGCGTACAAGCTGCCTGACAGCAGTGACGTCATTCCCCATCTCTGGCTGCCTCATTAGGCTTTATGTTGCAAGGCAAAGCTGTATGCAAAGAGTTCCTTGATAATTAGCAGATCAAAATCCACCCCCTGCTGAGACCCCCAGTGATCAGCTGTAACATATTCGGAAGCCAGACAGTAAGTGTTTAATTTCCCAGAAGCGCCTCCACAGGAGAAATGAAGTATTACACAGTGTCCATTCATATCAATGTGTTGTCTGTGTAATGCAGGACAGGACAGGTCCAGAGAGAGAGACGCTCTATGTAACTGCTCTGCACCCTGACCGGGAGATGAGAATCCTGAGCAGCGGATCCCCCCCCCCCCCCATATTAACTCACAATTCCCTAATAGGGTGTATGAGAATGTGTTTTCTAAACTAGATTACCCCTTTAAGGAAAAACATCGCAATGTGCAATTTGTGCCATAGAGAGCAGGAATGTCTCGGCACTCTCATTTTCTGCCCCTCGGAGGCGTTTCACGGTTTTGTACTGTTTGCTCCTGAATGTGGGTTCCTTGTTCTCTGTATTGCTCTTGGTCAAACTTTTAAAGGCGACCCATCACCCGGAGAAGCCCCCTATTTTTATTTAATAAAGATTTAGTCTCTACAATGTTTTTTTTCTAAACATAACTAATTAAGACAAATCTAAATAAATGTAAAAAAAAAAAAGAGCGTGCCTAATATGTAAATAGGCGACTCTCACCTTTGTATTGGCGTGCATCCACTCTAATGGCTTCCATCATGCACAGCGCCGCTGACATCTGATTCCAGAAAACCCCAACGGCAGAGACTAAACGCACACAATATCGCTAGTTATCTCACGATCTTATAGCTGTGACTAAGGAGAGCTGTTCAATTACAGCATAATAGTTCCAATTTACCAGCACTCTTTTATGCTTATTTTTTTTGCTTTTGTGTTGACCTACATTCAGGCCCAATATTTCACCCCCATGCCAATTATGGGCGCTCTACTCTGGCACATGGGTCCTGAGCAATTTTACTATCCCTTTAAATTTTTGCAGTCGACCCACGGAAGTTCTTTATTCATTGTGCAGTTAATTAAATACTGTATTATATTGTATATTGTATTTTATGTATAATTCTCCCTCTACAATAATGAGAGTATCAAGCTCAAATGATGTCTTTTCTTTCATTTTTTATTTTCTCACTACATAAGATTTTGGTATTGGAGCGATTAGAAAAAAAAACCTTCTTCTTCTTTGAGCTGGTGTTATAATCCTGGCGCATTACTAGAATTAACGGCTAAGTCTCTATGCGGCATCTGATATCTGTAATGGATTAATTTCACTGTTCAGGTGTTTGAAAGCTCCAGTTTGCTGATAAGGAACCTTTACAGAAATAAAACTGAAAATAGAAATTAAATGGGAATTAGGAAGAAACATTTTCTGTGTATCTCACGGACGAGATTTTCCTGATAATGGAGATGGAAATCCACAAGAACAATAATGATCGCCCCCAGTGCCCACCGCTGACACTATCTCCGGCCAATGTTTATAGATAATGTGTGAGGCTAATATTTACTGCACATTATGTTACAAGCAGTGGCGGATTAAGTAGACCATAGGCCCTGGGCTGTTTCACAAGCTTGGGACCCCCTGCTCTGCCGCCGCACTACCTTTTCATGCAAGCATTAACAAATGGGTATTACGATTCCCCTTGTCACAGAGCTGTGTCCCTACATACTGACAGGATCACACTGTGCAGGGACACGTCCTCCTGACAAGGGGAATTGTCTATCAGTCCTGGACTGCACAAAGACTTTTTGTGAAATACAAGGATTTCCTATAATAAACATGTCAGGAGAGGTGGCAGATTCTCTATAAATCTAGTGACTCACAGGTGACGAGGTCTCAGACTAGTAGTTTATTTTCCTCTTTTCTTCTCCATCTGATCCAGACATCATGACGACTTCTCCCGGCCATGACCCATTCCTGCAGAATTTGTCACTCAGATGTCTTCGGCTCCTCACTTTTCCAACATTTCCATACCTATAAACGAAGATAAAATTATCATGGTGCCAAACACTGTGCCCCTAAATATAATAGCACCAAACACTGCCCCTCTGAATGGTGGTGGTGGTGGAAATAGTAGTAGTAGTAGCAGTAATATAAATAGTCGTAGTAATGATAGTAGTATTGTTATTCTTTTTAGAGTAGTAGTAATGATAATATTTTATTATTAGAATTCCTCATGATTAAACTCTTTATTATTAGAATTTGTAGTATTTGTTATTATTAGTTACTCCGTCAGCGCGGCTCCAGCCTTGTTCTCAGTTATGTCACTCACCGTTGTTCCTAGAACACAATGAGAAATGCTGGGAGAATAATGTTTCACCAGTGAACTGCTTAGCTTGTAATATTTCCTCCGTCATGTTCGGAATTGATCTGTTTATTTCACTCTGGCGATTTCACAGCAGAATGTGATCTACTTCCAAGGTGATTTATGAAATAATTGATTAACATTTGAAGTTTGCATCTGACTAAATTGTCAAAAATGAAACCATTTTCTTTTATGGCGAATTAAAGTGACATCTTTTTTTGAAGCAATAAACAGGAAAATGTTCAGTTCTTTTTCTGCTTCCCGACCATTTAATGGCAATAAAGGAAGCATTGAAGTCAGCTTAATTCTACATTAGTCATATGCCCAAATGGAGCTCAACGCTTGTATAAGAACCAACTTCAATTCTTGAGTAGGGGAATGGAGGGTTTTACTACCCATAATACCTGACAGGTTGCTGATAAGTGCCACACAATATACATCATTCCGCGTAATCTCCACTATGTCTATTATTGTGTCATTTGCTAAAAGAATATAAGCATTGATGTGAGGATCAGACGTGGTAAATGGCAGCAAAGGTTTTCACTACAGTCATATTAGATCCATATATTAGTAACATCTGTCACTAGAAAGAAATCATATATGAAACGTTCTGTCAGAGAAGTGATTGTGGCAGCTTTTTGCAGGATTTTTAACACTAATCAAGAAAGATGTCAACGGTGAATAGTAACGATAAAAATTATTTCAATTAAATGAATGATCGTCTAACAGTATAAAATATGAATGCACTTAGATGGGTATTTGTTTGTTTTTTATCATAAATGCATGGTACATATCAATTTACAAAATAATTATAATATATGTTATTAGAGGACAGTGTCACCTCCTCACCTTCCAGCAGCCTGTACCCCCTCTCCTGCCTGCAGCCTCCCTGTAATATATGTTATTAGAGGACAGTGTCACCCCCTCACCTTCCAGCAGCCTGTACCCCTCTCCTGCCTGCAGCCTCTCTGTAATATATGTTATTAGAGGACAGTGTCACCTCCTCACCTTCCAGCAGCCTGTACCCCCTCTCCTGCCTGCAGCCTCTGTAATATATGTTATTAGAGGACAGTGTCACCTCCTCACCTTCCAGAAGTCTGTACCCCCTCTCCTGCCTGCAGCCTCTCTGTAATATATGTTATTAGAGGACAGTGTCATCTCCTCACCTTCCAGCAGCCTGTACCCCCTCTCCTGCCTGCAGCCTCTGTACTATATGTTATTAGAGGACAGTGTCACCTCCTCACCTTCCAGCAGCCTGTACCCCCTCTCCTGCCTGCAGCCTCTGTAATATATGTTATTAGAGGACAGTGTCGCCTCCTCACCTTCCAGCAGCCTGTACCCCCTCTCCTGCCTGCAGCCTCCCTGTAATATATGTTATTAGAGGACAGTGTCACCTCCTCACCTTCCAGCAGCCTGTACCCCCTCTCCTGCCTGCAGCCTCTGTAATATATGTTATTAGAGGACAGTGTCACCTCCTCACCTTCCAGCAGCCTGTACCCCCTCTCCTGCCTGCAGCCTCTGTAATATATGTTATTAGAGGACAGTGTCACCTCCTCATCTTCCAGCAGCCTGTACCCCTCTCCTGCCTGCAGCCCCTGTAATATATGTTATTAGAGGACAGTGTCACCCCCTCACCTTCCAGCAGCCTGTACCCCCTCTCCTGCCTGCAGCCTCCCTGTAATATATGTTATTAGAGGACAGTGTCACCTCCTCACCTTCCAGCAGCCTGTACCCCTCTCCTGCCTGCAGCCCCTGTAATATATGTTATTAGAGGACAGTGTCACCCCCTCACCTTCCAGCAGCCTGTACCCCTCTCCTGCCTGCAGCCTCTGTAATATATGTTATTAGAGGACAGTGTCACCTCCTCACCTTCCAGCAGCCTGTACCCCCTCTCCTGCCTGCAGCCTCTCTGTAATATATGTTATTAGAGGACAGTGTCACCTCCTCACCTTCCAGCAGCCTGTACCCCCTCTCCTGCCTGCAGCCTCTCTGTAATATATGTTATTAGAGGACAGTGTCACCTCCTCACCTTCCAGCAGCCTGTACCCCCTCTCCTGCCTGCAGCCTCTCTGTAATATATGTTATTAGAGGACAGTGTCATCTCCTCACCTCCCAGCAGCCTGTACCCCCTCTCCTGCCTGCAGCCTCTGTACTATATGTTATTAGAGGACAGTGTCACCTCCTCACCTTCCAGCAGCCTGTACCCCCTCTCCTGCCTGCAGCCTCTGTAATATATGTTATTAGAGGACAGTGTCATCTCCTCACCTTCCAGCAGCCTGTACCCCCTCTCCTGCCTGCAGCCTCTCTGTAATATATGTTATTAGAGGACAGTGTCACCTCCTCACCTTCCAGCAGCCTGTACCCCCTCTCCTGCCTGCAGCCTCTCTGTAATATATGTTATTAGAGGACAGTGTCACCTCCTCACCTTCCAGCAGCCTGTACCCCTCTCCTGCCTGCAGCCTATGTAATATCTGTTATTAGAGGACAGTGTCACCTCCTCACCTTCCAGCAGCCTGTACCCCCTCTCCTGCCTGCAGCCTCTCTGTAATATATGTTATTAGAGGACAGTGTCACCTCCTCACCTTCCAGCAGCCTGTACCCCTCTCCTGCCTGCAGCCTATGTAATATCTGTTATTAGAGGACAGTGTCACCTCCTCACCTTCCAGCAGCCTGTACCCCTCTCCTGCCTGCAGCCTATGTAATATATGTTATTAGAGGACAGTGTCCCCTCCTCACCTTCCAGCAGTCTGTACCCCCTCTCCTGCCTGCAGCCTCTGTGTAATATATGTTATTAGAGGACAGTGTCACCTCCTCACCTTCCAGCAGCCTGTACCCCCTCTCCTGCCTGCAGCCTCTGTAATATATGTTATTAGAGGACAGTGTCACCTCCTCACCTTCCAGCAGCCTGTACCCCTCTCCTGCCTGCAGCCTCTGTAATATTTGTTATTAGAGGACAGTGTCACCTCCTCACCTTCCAGCAGCATGTACCCCCTCTCCTGCCTGCAGCATCTCTGTAATATATGTTATTAGAGGACAGTGTCACCCCCTCACCTTCCAGCAGCCTGTACCCCCTCTCCTGCCTGCAGCCTGTGTAATATATGTTATTAGAGGACAGTGTCACCTCCTCACCTTCCAGCAGCCTGTACCCCCTCTCCTGCCTGCAGCCTGTGTAATATATGTTATTAGAGGACAGTGTCACCTCCTCACCTTCCAGCAGTCTGTACCCCCTCTCCTGCCTGCAGCCTCTGTAATATATGTTATTAGAGGACAGTGTCACCTCCTCACCTTCCAGCAGCCTGTACCCCCTCTCCTGCCTGCAGCCTGTGTAATATATGTTATTAGAGGACAGTGTCACCTCCTCACCTTCCAGCAGCCTGTACCCCCTCTCCTGCCTGCAGCCTCTCTGTAATATATGTTATTAGAGGACAGTGTCACCTCCTCACCTTCCAGCAGCCTGTACCCCTCTCCTGCCTGCAGCCTATGTAATATATGTTATTAGAGGACAGTGTCCCCTCCTCACCTTCCAGCAGTCTGTACCCCCTCTCCTGCCTGCAGCCTCTCTGTAATATATGTTATTAGAGGACAGTGTCACCTCCTCACCTTCCAGCAGCCTGTACCCCTCTCCTGCCTGCAGCCTCTGTAATATTTGTTATTAGAGGACAGTGTCACCTCCTCACCTTCCAGCAGCATGTACCCCCTCTCCTGCCTGCAGCATCTCTGTAATATATGTTATTAGAGGACAGTGTCACCCCCTCACCTTCCAGCAGCCTGTACCCCCTCTCCTGCCTGCAGCCTGTGTAATATATGTTATTAGAGGACAGTGTCACCTCCTCACCTTCCAGCAGCCTGTACCCCCTCTCCTGCCTGCAGCCTCTGTAATATATGTTATTAGAGGACAGTGTCACCTCCTCACCTTCCAGCAGCCTGTACCCCCTCTCCTGCCTGCAGCCTCTGTAATATATGTTATTAGAGGACAGTGTCACCTCCTCACCTTCCAGCAGCCTGTACCCCCTCTCCTGCCTGCAGCCTCTCTGTAATATATGTTATTAGAGGACAGTGTCCCCTCCTCACCTTCCAGCAGCCTGTACCCCCTCCTGCCTGCAGCCTCTGTAATATATGTTATTAGAGGACAGTGTCACCTCCTCACCTTCCAGCAGCCTGTACCCCTCTCCTGCCTGCAGCCTCTGTAATATATGTTATTAGAGGACAGTGTCACCTCCTCACCTTCCAGCAGCCTGTACCCCTCTCCTGCCTGCAGCCTCTCTGTAATATATGTTATTAGAGGACAGTGTCACCTCCTCACCTTCCAGCAGCCTGTACCCCCTCTCCTGCCTGCAGCCTCTGTAATATATGTTATTAGAGGACAGTGTCACCCCCTCACCTTCCAGCAGTCTGTACCCTCTCTCCTGCCTGCAGCCTCTGTAATATATGTTATTAGAGGACAGTGTCACCTCCTCACCTTCCAGCAGCCTGTACCCCCTCTCCTGCCTGCAGCCTCTGTAATATATGTTATTAGAGGACAGTGTCACCTCCTCACCTTCCAGCAGCCTGTACCCCCTCTCCTGCCTGCAGCCTCTGTAATACATGTTATTAGAGGACAGTGTCACCTCCTCACCTTCCAGCAGCCTGTACCCCCTCTCCTGCCTGCAGCCTCTGTAATATATGTTATTAGAGGACAGTGTCACCTCCTCACCTTCCAGCAGTCTGTACCCCCTCTCCTGCCTGCAGCCTCTGTAATATATGTTATTAGAGGACAGTGTCACCTCCCCACCTTCCAGCAGCCTGTACCCCCTCTCCTGCCTGCAGCCTCCCTGTAATATATGTTATTAGAGGACAGTGTCACCTCCTCACCTTCCAGCAGCCTGTACCCCTCTCCTGCCTGCAGCCTCTCTGTAATATATGTTATTAGAGGACAGTGTCACCTCCTCACCTTCCAGCAGCCTGTACCCCCTCTCCTGCCTGCAGCCTCCCTGTAATATATGTTATTAGAGGACAGTGTCACCTCCTCACCTTCCAGCAGCCTGTACCCCCTCTCCTGCCTGCAGCCTCTGTAATATATGTTATTAGAGGACAGTGTCACCTCCTCACCTTCCAGCAGCCTGTACCCCTCTCCTGCCTGCAGCCTCTCTGTAATATATGTTATTAGAGGACAGTGTCACCTCCTCACCTTCCAGCAGCCTGTACCCCCTCTCCTGCCTGCAGCCTCTGTAATATATGTTATTAGAGGACAGTGTCACCTCCTCACCTTCCAGCAGCCTGTACCCCTCTCCTGCCTGCAGCCTCTCTGTAATATATGTTATTAGAGGACAGTGTCACCTCCTCACCTTCCAGCAGCCTGTACCCCTCTCCTGCCTGCAGCCTCTCTGTAATATCTGTTATTAGAGGACAGTGTCACCTCCTCACCTTCCAGCAGCCTGTACCCCTCTCCTGCCTGCAGCCTCTCTGTAATATATGTTATTAGAGGACAGTGTCACCTCCTCACCTTCCAGCAGCCTGTACCCCCTCTCCTGCCTGCAGCCTCTGTAATATATGTTATTAGAGGACAGTGTCACCTCCTTACCTTCCAGCAGCCTGTACCCCTCTCCTGCCTGCAGCCTCTGTAATATATGTTATTAGAGGACAGTGACACCTCCTCACCTTCCAGCAGCCTGTACCCCCTCTCCTGCCTGCAGCCTCTCTGTAATATATGTTATTAGAGGACAGTGTCACCTCCTCACCTTCCAGCAGTCTGTACCCCTCTCCTGCCTGCAGCCTCTGTAATATATGTTATTAGAGGACAGTGACACCTCCTCACCTTCCAGCAGCCTGTACCCCCTCTCCTGCCTGCAGCCTCTCTGTAATATATGTTATTAGAGGACAGTGTCACCTCCACACCTTCCAGCAGCCTGTACCCCCTCTCCTGCCTGCAGCCTCTGTAATATATGTTATTAGAGGACAGTGTCATCTCCTCACCTTCCAGCAACCTGTACCCCCTCTCCTGCCTGCAGCCTCTGTAATATATGTTATTAGAGGACAGTGTCACCTCTTCACCTTCCAGCAGCCTGTACCCCCTCTCCTGCCTGCAGCCTCTGTAATATATGTTATTAGAGGACAGTGTCACCTCCACACCTTCCAGCAGCCTGTACCCCCTCTCCTGCCTGCAGCCTCTGTAATATATGTTATTAGAGGACAGTGTCACCTCCTCACCTTCCAGCAGCCTGTACCCCTCTCCTGCCTGCAGCCTCTGTAATATATGTTATTAGAGGACAGTGTCATCTCCTCACCTTCCAGCAGCCTGTACCCCCTCTCCTGCCTGCAGCCTCTGTAATATATGTTATTAGAGGACAGTGTCACCTCCTCACCTTCCAGCAGCTTGTACCCCCTCTCCTGCCTGCAGCCTCTCTGTAATATATGTTATTAGAGGACAGTGACACCTCCTCACCTTCCAGCAGCTTGTACCCCCTCTCCTGCCTGCAGCCTCTCTGTAATATATGTTATTAGAGGACAGTGTCCCCTCCTCACCTTCCAGCAGCCTGTACCCTCTCCTGCCTGCAGCCTCTCTGTAATATATGTTATTAGAGGACAGTGTCACCTCCTCACCTTTCAGCAGCCTGTACCCCCTCTCCTGCCTGCAGCCTCTGTAATATATGTTATTAGAGGACAGTGTCACCTCCTCACCTTCCAGCAGCCTGTACCCCCTCTCCTGCCTGCAGCCTCTGTAATATATGTTATTAGAGGACAGTGTCACCTCCTCACCTTCCAGCAGCCTGTACCCCCTCTCCTGCCTGCAGCCTCTGTAATACATTTTATTAGAGGACAGTGTCACCTCCTCACCTTCCAGCAGCCTGTACCCCTCTCCTGCCTGCAGCCTCTGTAATATATGTTATTAGAGGACAGTGTCCTCTCCTCACCTTCCAGCAGCCTGTACCCCTCTCCTGCCTGCAGCCTCTCTGTAATATATGTTATTAGAGGACAGTGTCACCTCCTCACCTTCCAGCAACCTGTACCCCCTCTCCTGCCTGCAGCCTCTCTGTAATATATGTTGTTAGAGGACAGTGTCACCTCCTCACCTTCCAGCAGCCTGTACCCCCTCTCCGGCCTGCAGCCTCTGTAATATATGTTATTAGAGGACAGTGTCACCTCCTCACATTCCAGCAGCCTGTACCCCCTCTCCTGCCGGCAGCCCCTGTAATATATGTTATTAGAGGACAGTGTCACCTCCTCACCTTCCAGCAGCCTGTACCCCTCTCCTGCCTGCAGCCTCTGTAATATATGTTATTAGAGGACATTGTCCCCTCCTCACCTTCCAGCAGCATGTACCCCCTCTCCTGCCTGCAGCCTCTGTAATATATGTTATTAGAGGACAGTGTCCCCTCCTCACCTTCCAGCAGCCTGTACCCCCTCTCCTGCCTGCAGCCTCTGTAATATATGTTATTAGAGGACATTGTCCCCTCCTCACCTTCCAGCAGCCTGTACCCCCTCTCCTGCCTGCAGCCTCTCTGTAATATATGTTATTAGAGGACAGTGTCCCCTCCTCACCTTCCAGCAGCCTGTACCCCCTCCTGCCTGCAGCCTCTGTAATATATGTTATTAGAGGACAGTGTCACCTCCTCACCTTCCAGCAGCCTGTACCCCTCTCCTGCCTGCAGCCTCTGTAATATATGTTATTAGAGGACAGTGTCACCTCCTCACCTTCCAGCAGCCTGTACCCCTCTCCTGCCTGCAGCCTCTCTGTAATATATGTTATTAGAGGACAGTGTCACCTCCTCACCTTCCAGCAGCCTGTACCCCCTCTCCTGCCTGCAGCCTCTGTAATATATGTTATTAGAGGACAGTGTCACCCCCTCACCTTCCAGCAGTCTGTACCCTCTCTCCTGCCTGCAGCCTCTGTAATATATGTTATTAGAGGACAGTGTCACCTCCTCACCTTCCAGCAGCCTGTACCCCCTCTCCTGCCTGCAGCCTCTGTAATATATGTTATTAGAGGACAGTGTCACCTCCTCACCTTCCAGCAGCCTGTACCCCCTCTCCTGCCTGCAGCCTCTGTAATACATGTTATTAGAGGACAGTGTCACCTCCTCACCTTCCAGCAGCCTGTACCCCTCTCCTGCCTGCAGCCTCTGTAATATATGTTATTAGAGGACAGTGTCCTCTCCTCACCTTCCAGCAGCCTGTACCCCTCTCCTGCCTGCAGCCTCTCTGTAATATATGTTATTAGAGGACAGTGTCACCTCCTCACCTTCCAGCAACATGTACCCCCTCTCCTGCCTGCAGCCTCTCTGTAATATATGTTGTTAGAGGACAGTGTCACCTCCTCACCTTCCAGCAGCCTGTACCCCTCTCCTGCCTGCAGCCTCTGTAATATATGTTATTAGAGGACAGTGTCACCTCCTCACCTTCCAGCAGCCTGTACCCCCTCTCCTGCCGGCAGCCCCTGTAATATATGTTATTAGAGGACAGTGTCACCTCCTCACCTTCCAGCAGCCTGTACCCCTCTCCTGCCTGCAGCCTCTGTAATATATGTTATTAGAGGACATTGTCCCCTCCTCACCTTCCAGCAGCCTGTACCCCCTCTCCTGCCTGCAGTCTCTCTGTAATATATGTTATTAGAGGACAGTGTCCCCTCCTCACCTTCCAGCAGCCTGTACCCCCTCTCCTGCCTGCAGCCTCTGTAATATATGTTATTAGAGGACATTGTCCCCTCCTCACCTTCCAGCAGCCTGTACCCCCTCTCCTGCCTGCAGCCTCTCTGTAATATATGTTATTAGAGGACAGTGTCCCCTCCTCACCTTCCAGCAGCCTGTACCCCCTCCTGCCTGCAGCCTCTGTAATATATGTTATTAGAGGACAGTGTCACCTCCTCACCTTCCAGCAGCCTGTACCCCCCTCTCCTGCCTGCAGCCTCTCTGTAATATATGTTATTAGAGGACAGTGTCACCTCCTCACCTTCCAGCAGCCTGTACCCCCTCTCCTGCCTGCAGCCTCTCTGTAATATATGTTATTAGAGGACAGTGTCACCTCCTCACCTTCCACCAGCCTGTACCCCTCTCCTGCCTGCAGACTCTGTAATATATGTTATTAGAGGACAGTGTCTCCTCCTCACCTTCCAGCAGTCTGTACCCCCTCTCCTGCCTGCAGCCTCTGTAATATATGTTATTAGAGGACAGTGTCATCTCCTCACCTTCCAGCAGCCTGTACCCCTCTCCTGCCTGCAGCCTCTGTAATATATGTTATTAGAGGACAGTGTCACCTCCTCACCTTCCAGCAGCCTGTACCCCCTCTCCTGCCGGCAGCCCCTGTAATATATGTTATTAGAGGACAGTGTCACCTCCTCACCTTCCAGCAGCCTGTACCCCTCTCCTGCCTGCAGCCTCTGTAATATATGTTATTAGAGGACATTGTCCCCTCCTCACCTTCCAGCAGCCTGTACCCCCTCTCCTGCCTGCAGCCTCTCTGTAATATATGTTATTAGAGGACAGTGTCCCCTCCTCACCTTCCAGCAGCCTGTACCCCCTCTCCTGCCTGCAGCCTCTGTAATATATGTTATTAGAGGACATTGTCCCCTCCTCACCTTCCAGCAGCCTGTACCCCCTCTCCTGCCTGCAGCCTCTGTAATATATGTTATTAGAGGACATTGTCCCCTCCTCACCTTCCAGCAGCCTGTACCCCCTCTCCTGCCTGCAGCCTCTCTGTAATATATGTTATTAGAGGACAGTGTCCCCTCCTCACCTTCCAGCAGCCTGTACCCCCTCCTGCCTGCAGCCTCTGTAATATATGTTATTAGAGGACAGTGTCACCTCCTCACCTTCCAGCAGCCTGTACCCCCCTCTCCTGCCTGCAGCCTCTCTGTAATATATGTTATTAGAGGACAGTGTCACCTCCTCACCTTCCAGCAGCCTGTACCCCCTCTCCTGCCTGCAGCCTCTGTAATATATGTTATTAGAGGACAGTGTCATCTCCTCACCTTCCAGCAGCCTGTACCCCTCTCCTGCCTGCAGCCTCTGTAATATATGTTATTAGAGGACAGTGTCGCCTCCTCACCTTCCAGCAGCCTGTACCCCCTCTCCTGCCTGCAGCCTCCCTGTAATATATGTTATTAGAGGACAGTGTCACCTCCTCACCTTCCAGCAGTCTGTACCCCTCTCCTGCCTGCAGTCTCTGTAATATATGTTATTAGAGGACAGTGTCACCTCCTCACCTTCCAGCAGCCTGTACCCCCTCTCCTGCCTGCAGCCTCTGTAATATATGTTATTAGAGGACAGTGTCACCTCCTCACCTTCCAGCAGCCTGTACCCCCTCTCCTGCCTGCAGCCTCCCTGTAATATATGTTATTAGAGGACAGTGTCACCTCCTCACCTTCCAGCAGCCTGTACCCCCTCTCCTGCCTGCAGCCTCTCTGTAATATATGTTATTAGAGGACAGTGTCATCTCCTCACCTTCCAGCAGCCTGTACCCCCTCTCCTGCCTGCAGCCTCTCTGTAATATATGTTATTAGAGGACAGTGTCACCTCCTCACCTTCCAGCAGCCTGTACCCCCTCTCCTGCCTGCAGCCTCTGTAATATATGTTATTAGAGGACAGCGTCACCTCCTCACCTTCCAGCAGCCTGTACCCCCTCTCCTGCCTGCAGCCTCTGTAATATATGTTATTAGAGGACAGTGTCACCTCCTCACCTTCCAGCAGCCTGTACCCCCTCTCCTGCCTGCAGCCTCTGTAATATATGTTATTAGAGGACAGTGTCGCCTCCTCACCTTCCAGCAGCCTGTACCCCCTCTCCTGCCTGCAGCCTCTGTAATATATGTTATTAGAGGTCAGTGTCACCTCCTCACCTTCCAGCAGCCTGTACCCCCTCTCCTGCCTGCAGCCTCTGTAATATATGTTATTAGAGGACAGTGTCACCTCCTCACCTTCCAGCAGCCTGTACCCCCTCTCCTGCCTGCAGCCTCTCTGTAATATATGTTATTAGAGGATACTGTCACCTCCTCACCTTCCAGCAGCCTGTACCCCCTCTCCTGCCTGCAGCCTCTGTAATATATGTTATTAGAGGTCAGTGTCACCTCCTCACCTTCCAGCAGCCTGTACCCCCTCTCCTGCCTGCAGCCTCTGTAATATATGTTATTAGAGGACAGTGTCACCTCCTCTCCTTCCAGCAGCCTGTACCCCCTCTCCTGCCTGCAGCCTCTCTGTAATATATGTTATTAGAGGACAGTGTCACCTCCTCACCTTCCAGCAGCCTGTACCCTCTCCTGCCTGCAGCCTCTGTAATATATGTTATTAGAGGACAGTGTCACCTCCTCACCTTCCAGCAGCCTGTACCCCCCTCTCCTGCCTGCAGCCTCTCTGTAATATATGTTATTAGAGGACAGTGTCACCTCCTCACCTTCCAGCAGCCTGTACCCCCTCTCCTGCCTGCAGCCTCTGTAATATATGTTATTAGAGGACAGTGTCATCTCCTCACCTTCCAGCAGCCTGTACCCCCTCTCCTGCCTGCAGCCTCTCTGTAATATATGTTATTAGAGGACAGTGTCATCTCCTCACCTCCCAGCAGCCTGTACCCCCTCTCCTGCCTGCAGCCTCTGTACTATATGTTATTAGAGGACAGTGTCACCTCCTCACCTTCCAGCAGCCTGTACCCCCTCTCCTGCCTGCAGCCTCTGTAATATATGTTATTAGAGGACAGTGTCATCTCCTCACCTTCCAGCAGCCTGTACCCCCTCTCCTGCCTGCAGCCTCTCTGTAATATATGTTATTAGAGGACAGTGTCACCTCCTCACCTTCCAGCAGCCTGTACCCCCTCTCCTGCCTGCAGCCTCTCTGTAATATATGTTATTAGAGGACAGTGTCACCTCCTCAGCTTCCAGCAGCCTGTACCCCTCTCCTGCCTGCAGCCTATGTAATATCTGTTATTAGAGGACAGTGTCACCTCCTCACCTTCCAGCAGCCTGTACCCCCTCTCCTGCCTGCAGCCTCTCTGTAATATATGTTATTAGAGGACAGTGTCACCTCCTCACCTTCCAGCAGCCTGTACCCCCTCTCCTGCCTGCAGCCTCTCTGTAATATATGTTATTAGAGGACAGTGTCACCTCCTCACCTTCCAGCAGCCTGTACCCCCTCTCCTGCCTGCAGCCTATGTAATATCTGTTATTAGAGGACAGTGTCACCTCCTCACCTTCCAGCAGCCTGTACCCCTCTCCTGCCTGCAGCCTATGTAATATATGTTATTAGAGGACAGTGTCCCCTCCTCACCTTCCAGCAGTCTGTACCCCCTCTCCTGCCTGCAGCCTCTCTGTAATATATGTTATTAGAGGACAGTGTCACCTCCTCACCTTCCAGCAGCCTGTACCCCTCTCCTGCCTGCAGCCTCTGTAATATTTGTTATTAGAGGACAGTGTCACCTCCTCACCTTCCAGCAGCATGTACCCCCTCTCCTGCCTGCAGCATCTCTGTAATATATGTTATTAGAGGACAGTGTCACCCCCTCACCTTCCAGCAGCCTGTACCCCCTCTCCTGCCTGCAGCCTGTGTAATATATGTTATTAGAGGACAGTGTCACCTCCTCACCTTCCAGCAGCCTGTACCCCCTCTCCTGCCTGCAGCCTCTGTAATATATGTTATTAGAGGACAGTGTCACCTCCTCACCTTCCAGCAGCCTGTACCCCCTCTCCTGCCTGCAGCCTGTGTAATATATGTTATTAGAGGACAGTGTCACCTCCTCACCTTCCAGCAGCCTGTACCCCTCTCCTGCCTGCAGCCTATGTAATATATGTTATTAGAGGACAGTGTCCCCTCCTCACCTTCCAGCAGTCTGTACCCCCTCTCCTGCCTGCAGCCTCTCTGTAATATATGTTATTAGAGGACAGTGTCACCTCCTCACCTTCCAGCAGCCTGTACCCCTCTCCTGCCTGCAGACTCTGTAATATTTGTTATTAGAGGACAGTGTCACCTCCTCACCTTCCAGCAGCATGTACCCCCTCTCCTGCCTGCAGCATCTCTGTAATATATGTTATTAGAGGACAGTGTCACCCCCTCACCTTCCAGCAGCCTGTACCCCCTCTCCTGCCTGCAGCCTGTGTAATATATGTTATTAGAGGACAGTGTCACCTCCTCACCTTCCAGCAGCCTGTACCCCCTCTCCTGCCTGCAGCCTCTGTAATATATGTTATTAGAGGACAGTGTCACCTCCTCACCTTCCAGCAGCCTGTACCCCCTCTCCTGCCTGCAGCCTCTGTAATATATGTTATTAGAGGACAGTGTCACCTCCCCACCTTCCAGCAGCCTGTACCCCCTCTCCTGCCGGCAGCCCCTGTAATATATGTTATTAGAGGACAGTGTCACCTCCTCACCTTCCAGCAGCCTGTACCCCCTCTCCTGCCTGCAGCCTCCCTGTAATATATGTTATTAGAGGACAGTGTCACCTCCTCACCTTCCAGCAGCCTGTACCCCTCTCCTGCCTGCAGCCTCTCTGTAATATATGTTATTAGAGGACAGTGTCACCTCCTCACCTTCCAGCAGCCTGTACCCCCTCTCCTGCCTGCAGCCTCTGTAATATATGTTATTAGAGGACAGTGTCACCTCCTTACCTTCCAGCAGCCTGTACCCCTCTCCTGCCTGCAGCCTCTGTAATATATGTTATTAGAGGACAGTGACACCTCCTCACCTTCCAGCAGCCTGTACCCCCTCTCCTGCCTGCAGCCTCTCTGTAATATATGTTATTAGAGGACAGTGTCACCTCCTCACCTTCCAGCAGTCTGTACCCCTCTCCTGCCTGCAGCCTCTGTAATATATGTTATTAGAGGACAGTGACACCTCCTCACCTTCCAGCAGCCTGTACCCCCTCTCCTGCCTGCAGCCTCTGTAATATATGTTATTAGAGGACAGTGTCATCTCCTCACCTTCCAGCAACCTGTACCCCCTCTCCGGCCTGCAGCCTCTGTAATATATGTTATTAGAGGACAGTGTCACCTCTTCACCTTCCAGCAGCCTGTACCCCTCTCCTGCCTGCAGCCTCTGTAATATATGTTATTAGAGGACAGTGTCACCTCCTCACCTTCCAGCAGCCTGTACCCCCTCTCCTGCCTGCAGCCTCTGTAATATATGTTATTAGAGGACAGTGTCACCTCTTCACCTTCCAGCAGCCTGTACCCCCTCTCCTGCCTGCAGCCTCTGTAATATATGTTATTAGAGGACAGTGTCACCTCCACACCTTCCAGCAGCCTGTACCCCCTCTCCTGCCTGCAGCCTCTGTAATATATGTTATTAGAGGACAGTGTCACCTCCTCACCTTCCAGCAGCCTGTACCCCTCTCCTGCCTGCAGCCTCTGTAATATATGTTATTAGAGGACAGTGTCATCTCCTCACCTTCCAGCAGCCTGTACCCCCTCTCCTGCCTGCAGCCTCTGTAATATATGTTATTAGAGGACAGTGTCACCTCCTCACCTTCCAGCAGCTTGTACCCCCTCTCCTGCCTGCAGCCTCTCTGTAATATATGTTATTAGAGGACAGTGACACCTCCTCACCTTCCAGCAGCTTGTACCCCCTCTCCTGCCTGCAGCCTCTCTGTAATATATGTTATTAGAGGACAGTGTCCCCTCCTCACCTTCCAGCAGCCTGTACCCCCTCTCCTGCCTGCAGCCTCTCTTTAATATATGTTATTAGAGGACAGTGTCACCTCCTCACCTTCCAGCAGCCTGTACCCCCTCTCCTGTCTGCAGCCTCTGTAATATATGTTATTAGAGGACAGTGTCACCTCCTCACCTTCCAGCAGCCTGTACCCCCTCTCCTTCCTGCAGACTCTGTAATATATGTTATTAGAGGACAGTGTCATCTCCTCACCTTCCAGCAGCCTGTACCCTCTCCTGCCTGCAGCCTCTCTGTAATATATGTTATTAGAGGACAGTGTCACCTCCTCACCTTCCAGCAGCCTGTACCCCCTCTCCTGCCTGCAGCCTCTGTAATATATGTTATTAGAGGACAGTGTCACCTCCTCACCTTCCAGCAGCCTGTACCCCCTCTCCTGCCGGCAGCCCCTGTAATATATGTTATTAGAGGACAGTGTCACCTCCTCACCTTCCAGCAGCCTGTAACCCCTCTCCTGCCTGCAGACTCTGTAATATATGTTATTAGAGGACAGTGTCACCCCCTCACCTTCCAGCAGTCTGTACCCTCTCTCCTGCCTGCAGCCTCTGTAATATATGTTATTAGAGGACAGTGTCACCTCCTCACCTTCCAGCAGCCTGTACCCCCTCTCCTGCCTGCAGCCTCTGTAATATATGTTATTAGAGGACAGTGTCACCTCCTCACCTTCCAGCAGCCTGTACCCCCTCTCCTGCCTGCAGCCTCTGTAATACATGTTATTAGAGGACAGTGTCACCTCCTCACCTTCCAGCAGCCTGTACCCCTCTCCTGCCTGCAGCCTCTGTAATATATGTTATTAGAGGACAGTGTCCTCTCCTCACCTTCCAGCAGCCTGTACCCTCTCCTGCCTGCAGCCTCTCTGTAATATATGTTATTAGAGGACAGTGTCACCTCCTCACCTTCCAGCAACCTGTACCCCCTCTCCTGCCTGCAGCCTCTCTGTAATATATGTTGTTAGAGGACAGTGTCACCTCCTCACCTTCCAGCAGCCTGTACCCCTCTCCTGCCTGCAGCCTCTGTAATATATGTTATTAGAGGACAGTGTCCCCTCCTCACCTTCCAGCAGCCTGTACCCCCTCTCCTGCCTGCAGCCTCTCTGTAATATATGTTATTAGAGGACAGTGTCACCTCCTCACCTTCCAGCAGCCTGTACCCCCTCTCCTGTCTGCAGCCTCTGTAATATATGTTATTAGAGGACAGTGTCACCTCCTCACCTTCCAGCAGCCTGTACCCCCTCTCCTGCCTGCAGCCTCTCTGTAATATATGTTATTAGAGGACAGTGTCACCTCCTCACCTTCCAGCAGCCTGTACCCCCTCTCCTGTCTGCAGCCTCTGTAATATATGTTATTAGAGGACAGTGTCACCTCCTCACCTTCCAGCAGCCTGTACCCCCTCTCCTTCCTGCAGACTCTGTAATATATGTTATTAGAGGACAGTGTAATCTCCTCACCTTCCAGCAGCCTGTACCCTCTCCTGCCTGCAGCCTCTCTGTAATATATGTTATTAGAGGACAGTGTCACCTCCTCACCTTCCAGCAGCCTGTACCCACTCTCCTGCCTGCAGCCTCTCTGTAATATATGTTGTTAGAGGACAGTGTCACCTCCTCACCTTCCAGCAGCCTGTACCCCCTCTCCTGCCTGCAGCCTCTGTAATATATGTTATTAGAGGACAGTGTCACCTCCTCACCTTCCAGCAGCCTGTACCCCCTCTCCTGCCTGCAGCCTCTGTAATATATGTTATTAGAGGACAGTGTCACCTCCTCACCTTCCAGCAGCCTGTACCCCCTCTCCTGCCGGCAGCCCCTGTAATATATGTTATTAGAGGACAGTGTCACCTCCTCACCTTCCAGCAGCCTGTACCCCCTCTCCTGCCTGCAGACTCTGTAATATATGTTATTAGAGGACAGTGTCACCCCCTCACCTTCCAGCAGTCTGTACCCTCTCTCCTGCCTGCAGCCTCTGTAATATATGTTATTAGAGGACAGTGTCACCTCCTCACCTTCCAGCAGCCTGTACCCCCTCTCCTGCCTGCAGCCTCTGTAATATATGTTATTAGAGGACAGTGTCACCTCCTCACCTTCCAGCAGCCTGTACCCCCTCTCCTGCCTGCAGCCTCTGTAATACATGTTATTAGAGGACAGTGTCACCTCCTCACCTTCCAGCAGCCTGTACCCCTCTCCTGCCTGCAGACTCTGTTATATATGTTATTAGAGGACAGTGTCACCTCCTCACCTTCCAGCAACCTGTACCCCCTCTCCTGCCTGCAGCCTCTCTGTAATATATGTTGTTAGAGGACAGTGTCACCTCCTCACCTTCCAGCAGCCTGTACCCCTCTCCTGCCTGCAGCCTCTGTAATATATGTTATTAGAGGACAGTGTCAACTCCTCACCTTCCAGCAGCCTGTACCCCCTCTCCTGCCGGCAGCCCCTGTAATATATGTTATTAGAGGACAGTGTCACCTCCTCACCTTCCAGCAGCCTGTACCCCCTCTCCTGCCTGCAGCCTCCCTGTAATATATGTTATTAGAGGACAGTGTCACCTCCTCACCTTCCAGCAGCCTGTACCCCCTCTCCTTCCTGCAGACTCTGTAATATATGTTATTAGAGGACAGTGTAATCTCCTCACCTTCCAGCAGCCTGTACCCTCTCCTGCCTGCAGCCTCTCTGTAATATATGTTATTAGAGGACAGTGTCACCTCCTCACCTTCCAGCAGCCTGTACCCACTCTCCTGCCTGCAGCCTCTCTGTAATATATGTTGTTAGAGGACAGTGTCACCTCCTCACCTTCCAGCAGCCTGTACCCCCTCTCCTGCCTGCAGCCTCTGTAATATATGTTATTAGAGGACAGTGTCACCTCCTCACCTTCCAGCAGCCTGTACCCCCTCTCCTGCCTGCAGCCTCTGTAATATATGTTATTAGAGGACAGTGTCACCTCCTCACCTTCCAGCAGCCTGTACCCCCTCTCCTGCCTGCAGCCTCTGTAATATATGTTATTAGAGGACAGTGTCACCTCCTCACCTTCCAGCAGCCTGTACCCCCTCTCCTGCCGGCAGCCCCTGTAATATATGTTATTAGAGGACAGTGTCACCTCCTCACCTTCCAGCAGCCTGTACCCCCTCTCCTGCCTGCAGCCTCTGTAATATATGTTATTAGAGGACAGTGTCCCCTCCTCACCTTCCAGCAGCCTGTACCCCCTCTCCTGCCTGCAGCCTCTGTAATATATGTTATTAGAGGACAGTGTCACCTCCTCACCTTCCAGCAGCCTGTACCCCCTCTCCTTCCTGCAGACTCTGTAATATATGTTATTAGAGGACAGTGTAATCTCCTCACCTTCCAGCAGCCTGTACCCTCTCCTGCCTGCAGCCTCTCTGTAATATATGTTATTAGAGGACAGTGTCACCTCCTCACCTTCCAGCAGCCTGTACCCACTCTCCTGCCTGCAGCCTCTCTGTAATATATGTTGTTAGAGGACAGTGTCACCTCCTCACCTTCCAGCAGCCTGTACCCCCTCTCCTGCCTGCAGCCTCTGTAATATATGTTATTAGAGGACAGTGTCACCTCCTCACCTTCCAGCAGCCTGTACCCCCTCTCCTGCCTGCAGCCTCTGTAATATATGTTATTAGAGGACAGTGTCACCTCCTCACCTTCCAGCAGCCTGTACCCCCTCTCCTGCCTGCAGCCTCTGTAATATATGTTATTAGAGGACAGTGTCACCTCCTCACCTTCCAGCAGCCTGTACCCCCTCTCCTGCCGGCAGCCCCTGTAATATATGTTATTAGAGGACAGTGTCACCTCCTCACCTTCCAGCAGCCTGTACCCCCTCTCCTGCCTGCAGCCTCTGTAATATATGTTATTAGAGGACAGTGTCCCCTCCTCACCTTCCAGCAGTCTGTACCCCCTCTCCTGCCTGCAGCCTCTGTAATATATGTTATTAGAGGACAGTGTCACCTCCTCACCTTCCAGCAGCCTGTACCCCCTCTCCTGCCGGCAGCCCCTGTAATATATGTTATTAGAGGACAGTGTCACCTCCTCACCTTCCAGCAGCCTGTACCCCCTCTCCTGCCTGCAGCCCCTGTAATATATGTTATTAGAGGACAGTGTCCCCTCCTCACCTTCCAGCAGTCTGTACCCCTCTCCTGCCTGCAGACTCTGTAATATATGTTATTAGAGGACAGTGTCACCTCCTCACCTTCCAGCAGTCTGTACCCCCTCTCCTGCCTGCAGCCTCTGTAATATATGTTATTAGAGGACAGTGTCACCTCCTCACCTTCCAGCAGCCTGTACCCCCTCTCCTGCCTGCAGCCTCTGTAATATATGTTATTAGAGGACAGTGTCACCTCCTCACCTTCCAGCAGCCTGTACCCCCTCTCCTGCCTGCAGCCTCTGTAATATATGTTATTAGAGGACAGTGTCACCTCCTTACCTTCCAGCAGCCTGTACCCCCTCTCCTGCCTGCAGCCTCTGTAATATATGTTATTAGAGGACAGTGTCACCTCCTCACCTTCCAGCAGCCTGTACCCCCTCTCCTGCCTGCAGCCTCTGTAATATATGTTATTAGAGGACAGTGTCACCTCATCACCTTCCAGCAGCCTGTACCCCCTCTACTGTCTGCAGCCTCTGTAATATATGTTATTAGAGGACAGTGTCACCTCCTCACCTTCCAGCAGCCTGTACCCCTCTCCTGCCTGCAGCCTCTGTAATATATGTTATTGAGGACAGTGTCACCTCCTCACCTTCCAGCAGCCTGTACCCCCTCTCCTGCCTGCAGACTCTGTAATATATGTTATTAGAGGACAGTGTCACCTCCTCACCTTCCAGCAGTCTGTACCCCCTCTCCTGCCTGCAGCCTCTGTAATATATGTTATTAGAGGACAGTGTCACCTCCTCACCTTCCAGCAGTCTGTACCTCCTCTCCTGCCTGCAGCCTCTCTGTAATATATGTTATTAGAGGACAGTGTCACCTCCTCACCTTCCAGCAGCCTGTACCCCCTCTCCTGCCTGCAGCCACTGTAATATATGTTATTAGAGGACAGTGTCACCTCCTCACCTTCCAGCAGTCTGTACCTCCTCTCCTGCCTGCAGCCTCTCTGTAATATATGTTATTAGAGGACAGTGTCACCTCCTCACCTTCCAGCAGCCTGTACCCCTCTCCTGCCTGCAGCCTCTGTAATATATGACATTAGAGGACAGTGTCACCTCCTCACCTTCCAGCAGCCTGTACCCCCTCTCCTGCCTGCAGCCTCTGTAATATATGTTATTAGAGGACAGTGTCATCTCCTCACCTTCCAGCAGCCTGTACCCCCTCTCCTGCCTGCAGCCTCTCTGTAATATATGTTATTAGAGGACAGTGTCACCTCCTCACCTTCCAGCAGCCTGTACCCCCTCTCCTGCCTGCAGCCTCTGTAATATATGTTATTAGAGGACAGTGTCACCTCCTCACCTTCCAGCAGCCTGTACCCCCTCTCCTGCCTGCAGCCTCTGTAATATATGTTATTAGAGGACAGTGTCACCTCCTCACCTTCCAGCAGCCTGTACCCCCTCTCCTGCCTGCAGCCTCTGTAATATATGTTATTAGAGGACAGTGTCACCTCCCCACCTTCCAGCAGCCTGTACCCCCTCTCCTGCCTGCAGCCTCCCTGCAATATATGTTATTAGAGGACAGTGTCACCTCCTCACCTTCCAGCAGCCTGTACCCCCTCTCCTGCCTGCAGCCTCTGTAATATATGTTATTAGAGGACAGTGTCATCTCCTTACCTTCCAGCAGCCTGTACCCCTCTCCTGCCTGCAGCCTCTCTGTAATATATGTTATTAGAGGACAGTGTCACCTCCTCACCTTCCAGCAGTCTGTACCCCCTCTCCTGCCTGCAGCCTCTGTAATATATGTTATTAGAGGACAGTGACACCTCCTCACCTTCCAGCAGCCTGTACCCCCTCTCCTGCCTGCAGCCTCTCTGTAATATATGTTATTAGAGGACAGTGTCATCTCCTCACCTTCCAGCAGCCTGTACCCCCTCTCCTGCCTGCAGCCTCTCTGTAATATATGTTATTAGAGGACAGTGTCACCTCCTCACCTTCCAGCAGCCTGTACCCCCTCTCCTGCCTGCAGCCTCTGTAATATATGTTATTAGAGGACAGTGTCACCTCCTCACCTTCCAGCAGTCTGTACCCCCTCTCCTGCCTGCAGCCTCTGTAATATATGTTATTAGAGGACAGTGTCACCTCCTCACCTTCCAGCAGTCTGTACCCCCTCTCCTGCCTGCAGTCTCTCTGTAATATATGTTATTAGAGGACAGTGTCACCTCCTCACCTTCCAGCAGTCTGTACCCCCTCTCCTGCCTGCAGCCTCTGTAATATATGACATTAGAGGACAGTGTCACCTCCTCACCTTCCAGCAGCCTGTACCCCTCTCCTGCCTGCAGCCTCTCTGTAATATATGTTATTAGAGGACAGTGTCACCTCCTCACCTTCCAGCAGCCTGTACCCCCTCTCCTGCCTGCAGCCTCTGTAATATATGTTATTAGAGGACAGTGTCACCTCCTCACCTTCCAGCAGCCTGTACCCCCTCTCCTGCCTGCAGCCTCTGTAATATATGTTATTAGAGGACAGTGTCACCTCCTCACCTTCCAGCAGCCTGTACCCCCTCTCGTGCCTGCAGCCTCTGTAATATATGTTATTAGAGGACAGTGTCACCTCCCCACCTTCCAGCAGCCTGTACCCCCTCTCCTGCCTGCAGCCTCCCTGTAATATATGTTATTAGAGGACAGTGTCACCTCCTCACCTTCCAGCAGCCTGTACCCCCTCTCCTGCCTGCAGCCTCTGTATTATATGTTATTAGAGGACAGTGTCATCTCCTTACCTTCCAGCAGCCTGTACCCCTCTCCTGCCTGCAGCCTCTCTGTAATATATGTTATTAGAGGACAGTGTCACCTCCTCACCTTCCAGCAGCCTGTACCCCTCTCCTGCCTGCAGCCTCTGTAATATATGTTATTAGAGGACAGTGACACCTCCTCACCTTCCAGCAGCCTGTACCCCCTCTCCTGCCTGCAGCCTCTCTGTAATATATGTTATTAGAGGACAGTGTCACCTCCTCACCTTCCAGCAGTCTGTACCCCTCTCCTGCCTGCAGCCTCTGTAATATATGTTATTAGAGGACAGTGACACCTCCTCACCTTCCAGCAGCCTGTACCCCCTCTCCTGCCTGCAGCCTCTCTGTAATATATGTTATTAGAGGACAGTGTCACCTCCACACCTTCCAGCAGCCTGTACCCCCTCTCCTGCCTGCAGCCTCTCTGTAATATATGTTATTAGAGGACAGTGTCACCTCCTCACCTTCCAGCAGCCTGTACCCCCTCTCCTGCCTGCAGCCTCTGTAATATATGTTATTAGAGGACAGTGTCACCTCCTCACCTTCCAGCAGTCTGTACCTCCTCTCCTGCCTGCAGCCTCTCTGTAATATATGTTATTAGAGGACAGTGTCACCTCCTCACCTTCCAGCAGCCTGTACCCCCTCTCCTGCCTGCAGCCTCTGTAATATATGACATTAGAGGACAGTGTCACCTCCTCACCTTCCAGCAGCCTGTACCCCTCTCCTGCCTGCAGCCTCTCTGTAATATATGTTATTAGAGGACAGTGTCACCTCCTCACCTTCCAGCAGCCTGTACCCCCTCTCCTGCCTGCAGCCTCTGTAATATATGTTATTAGAGGACAGTGTCACCTCCTCACCTTCCAGCAGCCTGTACCCCCTCTCCTGCCTGCAGCCTCTGTAATATATGTTATTAGAGGACAGTGTCACCTCCTCACCTTCCAGCAGCCTGTACCCCCTCTCCTGCCTGCAGCCTCTGTAATATATGTTATTAGAGGACAGTGTCACCTCCCCACCTTCCAGCAGCCTGTACCCCCTCTCCTGCCTGCAGCCTCCCTGTAATATATGTTATTAGAGGACAGTGTCACCTCCTCACCTTCCAGCAGCCTGTACCCCCTCTCCTGCCTGCAGCCTCTGTAATATATGTTATTAGAGGACAGTGTCACCTCCTCACCTTCCAGCAGCCTGTACCCCCTCTCCTGCCTGCAGCCTCTGTAATATATGTTATTAGAGGACAGTGTCACCTCCTCACCTTCCAGCAGTCTGTACCCCTCTCCTGCCTGCAGCCTCTGTAATATATGTTATTAGAGGACAGTGTCACCTCCTCACCTTCCAGCAGTCTGTACCCCCTCTCCTGCCTGCAGCCTCTGTAATATATGTTATTAGAGGAAAGTGTCACCTCCTCACCTTCCAGCAGCCTGTACCCCTCTCCTGCCTGCAGCCTCTCTGTAATATATGTTATTAGAGGACAGTGTCATCTCCTCATCTTCCAGCAGCCTGTACCCCCTCTCCTGCCTGCAGCCTCTGTAATATATGTTATTAGAGGACAGTGTCACCTCCTCACCTTCCAGCAGCCTGTACCCCCTCTCCTGCCTGCAGCCCCTGTAATATATGTTATTAGAGGACAGTGTCACCCCCTCACCTTCCAGCAGTCTGTACCCCCTCTCCTGCCTGCAGCCTCTGTAATATATGTTATTAGAGGACAGTGTCATCTCCTCACCTTCCAGCAGCCTGTACCCCCTCTCCTGCCTGCAGCCTCTGTAATATATGTTATTAGAGGACAGTGTCATCTCCTCACCTTCCAGCAGCCTGTACCCCCTCTCCTGCCTGCAGCCTCTGTAATATATGTTATTAGAGGACAGTGTCATCTCCTCACCTTCCAGCAGCCTGTACCCCTCTCCTGCCTGCAGCCTCTGTAATACATGTTATTAGAGGACAGTGTCACCTGCTCACCTTCCAGCAGCCTGTACCCCCTCTCCTGCCTGCAGCCTCTGTAATATATGTTATTAGAGGGTTGTGACACCTCCTCACCTTCCAGCAGCCTGTACCCCCTCTCCTGCCTGCAGCCTCTGTAATATATGTTATTAGAGGACAGTGTCACCTCCTCACCTTCCAGCAGCCTGTACCCCCTCTCCTGCCTGCAGCCTCTCTGTAATATATGTTATTAGAGGACAGTGTCACCTGCTCACCTTCCAGCAGCCTGTACCCCCTCTCCTGCCTGCAGCCTCTGTAATATATGTTATTAGAGGGCAGTGACACCTCCTCACCTTCCAGCAGCCTGTACCCCCTCTCCTGCCTGCAGCCTCTGTAATATATGTTATTAGAGGACAGTGTCACCTCCTCACCTCCCAGCAGCCTGTACCCCCTCTCCTGCCTGCAGCCTCTGTAATATATGTTATTAGAGGACAGTGTCACCTCCTCACCTTCCAGCAGCCTGTACCCCCTCTCCTGCCTGGAGCCTCTGTAATATATGTTATTAGAGGACAGTGTCACCTCCTCACCTTCCAGCAGCCTGTACCCCTCTCCTGCCTGCAGCCTCTGTAATATATGTTATTAGAGGACAGTGTCACCTCCTCACCTTCCAGCAGCCTGTACCCCTCTCCTGCCTGCAGCCTCTGTAATATATGTTATTAGAGGACAGTGTCACCTCCTCACCTTCCAGCAGTCTGTACCCCCTCTCCTGCCTGCAGCCTCTGTAATATATGTTATTAGAGGAAAGTGTCACCTCCTCACCTTCCAGCAGCCTGTACCCCTCTCCTGCCTGCAGCCTCTCTGTAATATATGTTATTAGAGGACAGTGTCATCTCCTCATCTTCCAGCAGCCTGTACCCCCTCTCCTGCCTGCAGCCTCTGTAATATATGTTATTAGAGGACAGTGTCACCTCCTCACCTTCCAGCAGCCTGTACCCCCTCTCCTGCCTGCAGCCCCTGTAATATATGTTATTAGAGGACAGTGTCACCCCCTCACCTTCCAGCAGTCTGTACCACCTATCCTGCCTGCAGCCTCTGTAATATATGTTATTAGAGGACAGTGTCATCTCCTCACCTTCCAGCAGCCTGTACCCCCTCTCCTGCCTGCAGCCTCTGTAATATATGTTATTAGAGGACAGTGTCATCTCCTCACCTTCCAGCAGCCTGTACCCCTCTCCTGCCTGCAGCCTCTGTAATACATGTTATTAGAGGACAGTGTCACCTCCTCACCTTCCAGCAGCCTGTACCCCCTCTCCTGCCTGCAGCCTCTGTAATATATGTTATTAGAGGGCAGTGACACCTCCTCACCTTCCAGCAGCCTGTACCCCCTCTCCTGCCTGCAGCCTCTGTAATATATGTTATTAGAGGACAGTGTCACCCCCTCACCTTCCAGCAGCCTGTACCCCCTCTCCTGCCTGCAGCCTCTCTGTAATATATGTTATTAGAGGACAGTGTCGCCTCCTCACCTTCCAGCAGCCTGTACCCCTCTCCTGCCTGCAGCCTCTGTAATATATGTTATTAGAGGACAGTGTCACCTCCTCACCTTCCAGCAGCCTGTACCCCTCTCCTGCCTGCAGCCTATGTAATATCTGTTATTAGAGGACAGTGTCACCTCCTCACCTTCCAGCAGCCTGTACCCCCTCTCCTGCCTGCAGCCTCTGTAATATATGTTATTAGAGGACAGTGTCACCTCCTCACCTTCCAGCAGCCTGTACCCCCTCTCCTGCCTGCAGCCTCTGTAATATATGTTATTAGAGGACAGTGTCACCTCCTCACCTTCCAGCAGCCTGTACCCCCTCTCCTGCCTGCAGCCTCTGTAATATATGTTATTAGAGGACAGTGTCACCTCCTCACCTTCCAGCAGCCTGTACCCCCTCTCCTGCCTGCAGCCTCTGTAATATATGTTATTAGAGGACAGTGTCATCTCCTCACCTTCCAGCAGCCTGTACCCCCTCTCCTGCCTGCAGCCTCTCTGTAATATATGTTATTAGAGGACAGTGTCACCTCCTCACCTTCCAGCAGTCTGTACCCCTCTCCTGCCTGCAGCCTCTGTAATATATGTTATTAGAGGACAGTGTCACCTCTTCACCTTCCAGCAGCCTGTACCCCCTCTCCTGCCTGCAGCCTCTGTAATATATGTTATTAGAGGACAGTGTCACCTCCTCACCTTCCAGCAGCCTGTACCCCTCTCCTGCCTGCAGCCTCTGTAATATATGTTATTAGAGGACAGTGTCACCTCCTCACCTTCCAGCAGCCTGTACCCCCTCTCCTGCCTGCAGCCTCTGTAATATATGTTATTAGAGGACAGTGTCACCCCCTCACCTTCCAGCAGCCTGTACCCCCTCTCCTGCCTGCAGCCTCTCTGTAATATATGTTATTAGAGGACAGTGTCGCCTCCTCACCTTCCAGCAGCCTGTACCCCCTCTCCTGCCTGCAGCCTCTCTGTAATATATGTTATTAGAGGACAGTGTCGCCTCCTCACCTTCCAGCAGCCTGTACCCCTCTCCTGCCTGCAGCCTATGTAATATCTGTTATTAGAGGACAGTGTCACCTCCTCACCTTCCAGCAGCCTGTACCCCCTCTCTTGCCTGCAGCCTCTGTAATATATGTTATTAGAGGACAGTGTCACCTCCTCACCTTCCAGCAGCCTGTACCCCCTCTCCTGCCTGCAGCCTCTGTAATATATGTTATTAGAGGACAGTGTCGCCTCCTCACCTTCCAGCAGCCTGTACCCCCTCTCCTGCCTGCAGCCTCTCTGTAATATATGTTATTAGAGGACAGTGTCACCTCCTCACCTTCCAGAAGCCTGTACCCCCTCTCCTGCCTGCAGCCTCCCTGTAATATATGTTATTAGAGGACAGTGTCACCTCCTCACCTTCCAGCAGCCTGTACCCCTCTCCTGCCTGCAGCCTCTGTAATATATGTTATTAGAGGACAGTGTCATCTCCTCACCTTCCAGCAGCCTGTACCCCCTCTCCTGCCTGCAGCCTCTGTAATATATGTTATTAGAGGACAGTGTCACCTCCTCACCTTCCAGCAGCCTGTACCCCTCTCCTGCCTGCAGCTTCTGTAATATATGTTATTAGAGGACAGTGTCTTCTCCTCACCTTCCAGCAGCCTGTACCCCCTCTCCTGCCTGCAGCCTCTGTAATATATGTTATTAGAGGACAGTGTCACCTCCTCACCTTCCAGCAGCCTGTACCCCCTCTCCTGCCTGCAGCCTCTGTAATATATGTTATTAGAGGACAGTGTCACCTCCTCACCTTCCAGCAGCCTGTACCCCCTCTCCTGCCTGCAGCCTCCCTGTAATATATGTTATTAGAGGACAGTGTCACCTCCTCACCTTCCAGCAGCCTGTACCCCTTCTCCTGCCTGCAGCCTCTGTAATATATGTTATTAGAGGACAGTGTCACCTCCTCACCTTCCAGCAGCCTGTACCCCTCTCCTGCCTGCAGCCTCTGTAATATATGTTATTAGAGGACAGTGTCACCTCCTCGCCTTCCAGCAGCCTGTACCCCCTCTCCTGCCTGCAGCCTCTCTGTAATATATGTTATTAGAGGACAGTGTCACCCCCTCACCTTCCAGCAGCCTGTACCCCCTCTCCTGCCTGCAGCCTCTCTGTAATATATGTTATTAGAGGACAGTGTCACCTCTTCACCTTCCAGCAGCCTGTACCCCTCTCCTGCCTGCAGCCTCTCTGTAATATATGTTATTAGAGGACAGTGTCACCTCCTCACCTTCCAGCAGTCTGTACCCCTCTCCTGCCTGCAGCCTCTGTAATATATGTTATTAGAGGACAGTGTCACCTCCTCACCTTCCAGCAGCCTGTACCCCCTCTCCTGCCTGCAGCCTCTGTAATATATGTTATTAGAGGACAGTGTCACCTCCTCACCTTCCAGCAGTCTGTACCCCCTCTCCTGCCTGCAGCCTCTCTGTAATATATGTTATTAGAGGACAATGTCACCTCCTCACCTTCCAGCAGCCTGTACCCCCTCTCCTGCCTGCAGCCTCTGTAATATATGTTATTAGAGGACAGTGTCACCTCCTCACCTTCCAGCAGCCTGTACCCCCTCTCCTGCCTGCAGCCTCTGTAATATATGTTATTAGAGGACAGTGTCACCTCCTCACCTTCAAGCAGCCTGTACCCCCTCTCTTGCCTGCAGCCTCTGTAATATATGTTATTAGAGGACAGTGTCACCTCCTCACCTCCCAGCAGCCTGTACCCCCTCTCCTGCCTGCAGCCTCTGTAATATGTTATTAGAGGACAGTGTCACCTCCTCACCTTCCAGCAGCCTGTACCCCCTCTCTTGCCTGCAGCCTCTGTAATATATGTTATTAGAGGACAGTGTCACCTCCTCACCTTCCAGCAGCCTGTACCCCCTCTCCTGCCTGCAGCCTCTCTGTAATATATGTTATTAGAGGACAGTGTCACCTCCTCACCTTCCAGCAGCCTGTACCCCCTCTCCTGCCTGCAGCCTCTGTAATATATGTTATTAGAGGACAGTGTCATCTCCTCACCTTCCAGCAGCCTGTACCCCCTCTCCTGCCTGCAGCCTCTCTGTAATATATGTTATTAGAGGACAGTGTCACCTCCTCACCTTCCAGCAGCCTGTACCCCCTCTCCTGCCTGCAGCCTCTGTAATATATGTTATTAGAGGACAGTGTCACCTCCTCACCTTCCAGCAGTCTGTACCCCCTCTCCTGCCTGCAGCCTCTGTAATATATGTTATTAGAGGACAGTGTCATCTCCTCACCTTCCAGCAGTCTGTACCCCCTCTCCTGCCTGCAGCCTCTGTAATATATGTTATTAGAGGACAGTGTCACCTCCTCACCTTCCAGCAGCCTGTACCCCCTCTCCTGCCTGCAGCCTCTCTGTAATATATGTTATTAGAGGACAGTGTCACCTCCTCACCTTCCAGCAGCCTGTACCCCCTCTCCTGCCTGCAGCCTCTCTGTAATATATGTTATTAGAGGACAGTGTCACCTCCTCACCTTCCAGCAGCCTGTACCCCCTCTCCTGCCTGCAGCCTCTCTGTAATATATGTTATTAGAGGACAGTGTCACCTCCTCACCTTCCAGCAGCCTGTACCCCCTCTCCTGCCTGCAGCCTCTCTGTAATATATGTTATTAGAGGACAGTGTCACCCCCTCACCTTCCAGCAGCCTGTACCCCCTCTCCTGCCTGCAGCCTCTGTAATATATGTTATTAGAGGACAGTGTCACCTCCTCACCTTCCAGCAGCCTGTACCCCCTCTCCGGCCTGCAGCCTCTGTAATATATGTTATTAGAGGACAGTGTCACCTCCTCACCTTCCAGCAGCCTGTACCCCCTCTCCGGCCTGCAGCCTCTGTAATATATGTTATTAGAGGACTGTGTCACCTCCTCACCTTCCAGCAGCCTGTACCCCTCTCCTGCCTGCAGCCTCTGTAATATATGTTATTAGAGGACAGTGTCACCTCCTCACCTTCCAGCAGCCTGTACCCCCTCTCCTGCCTGCAGCCTCTCTGTAATATATGTTATTAGAGAACAGTGTCACCTCCTCACCTTCCAGCAGCCTGTACCCCCTCTCCTGCCTGCAGCCTCTGTAATATATGTTATTAGAGGACAGTGTCATCTCCTCACCTTCCAGCAGCCTGTACCCCCTCTCCTGCCTGCAGCCCCTCTGTAATATATGTTATTAGAGGACAGTGTCACCTCCTCACCTTCCAGCAGCCTGTACCCCCTCTCCTGCCTGCAGCCTCTCTGTAATATATGTTATTAGAGGACAGTGTCACCTCCTCACCTTCCAGCAGTCTGTACCCCCTCTCCTGCCTGCAGCCTCTCTGTAATATATGTTATTAGAGGACAGTGTCACCTCCTCACCTTCCAGCAGCCTGTACCCCCTCTCCTGCCTGCAGCCTCTGTAATATATGTTATTAGAGGACAGTGTCACCTCCTCACCTTCCAGCAGTCTGTACCCCCTCTCCTGCCTGCAGCCTCTGTAATATATGTTATTAGAGGACAGTGTCATCTCCTCACCTTCCAGCAGTCTGTACCCCCTCTCCTGCCTGCAGCCTCTGTAATATATGTTATTAGAGGACAGTGTCACCTCCTCACCTTCCAGCAGCCTGTACCCCCTCTCCTGCCTGCAGCCTCTCTGTAATATATGTTATTAGAGGACAGTGTCACCTCCTCACCTTCCAGCAGCCTGTACCCCCTCTCCTGCCTGCAGCCTCTCTGTAATATATGTTATTAGAGGACAGTGTCACCTCCTCACCTTCCAGCAGCCTGTACCCCCTCTCCTGCCTGCAGCCTCTCTGTAATATATGTTATTAGAGGACAGTGTCACCTCCTCACCTTCCAGCAGTCTGTACCCCCTCTCCTGCCTGCAGCCTCTCTGTAATATATGTTATTAGAGGACAGTGTCACCTCCTCACCTTCCAGCAGCCTGTACCCCCTCTCCTGCCTGCAGCCTCTGTAATATATGTTATTAGAGGACAGTGTCACCTCCTCACCTTCCAGCAGTCTGTACCCCCTCTCCTGCCTGCAGCCTCTGTAATATATGTTATTAGAGGACAGTGTCATCTCCTCACCTTCCAGCAGTCTGTACCCCCTCTCCTGCCTGCAGCCTCTGTAATATATGTTATTAGAGGACAGTGTCACCTCCTCACCTTCCAGCAGCCTGTACCCCCTCTCCTGCCTGCAGCCCCTGTAATATATGTTATTAGAGGACAGTGTCACCTCCTCACCTTCCAGCAGCCTGTACCCCCTCTCCTGCCTGCAGCCTCTCTGTAATATATGTTATTAGAGGACAGTGTCACCTCCTCACCTTCCAGCAGCCTGTACCCCCTCTCCTGCCTGCAGCCTCTCTGTAATATATGTTATTAGAGGACAGTGTCACCTCCTCACCTTCCAGCAGCCTGTACCCCCTCTCCTGCCTGCAGCCTCTCTGTAATATATGTTATTAGAGGACAGTGTCCCCTCCTCACCTTCCAGCAGCCTGTACCCCCTCTCCTGCCTGCAGCCTCTGTAATATATGTTATTAGAGGACAGTGTCACCTCCTCACCTTCCAGCAGCCTGTACCCCCTCTCTGGCCTGCAGCCTCTGTAATATATGTTATTAGAGGACAGTGTCACCTCCTCACCTTCCAGCAGCCTGTACCCCCTCTCCGGCCTGCAGCCTCTGTAATATATGTTATTAGAGGACTGTGTCACCTCCTCACCTTCCAGCAGCCTGTACCCCTCTCCTGCCTGCAGCCTCTGTAATATATGTTATTAGAGGACAGTGTCACCTCCTCACCTTCCAGCAGCCTGTACCCCCTCTCCTGCCTGCAGCCTCTCTGTAATATATGTTATTAGAGGACAGTGTCACCTCCTCACCTTCCAGCAGCCTGTACCCCCTCTCCTGCCTGCAGCCTCTCTGTAATATATGTTATTAGAGGACAGTGTCACCTCCTCACCTTCCAGCAGCCTGTACCCCCTCTCCTGCCTGCAGCCTCTGTAATACATGTTATTAGAGGACAGTGTCACCTCCTCACCTTCCAGCAGCCTGTACCCCCTCTCCTGCCTGCAGCCTCTGTAATATATGTTATTAGAGGACAGTGTCCCCTCCTCACCTTCCAGCAGTCTGTACCCCTCTCCTGCCTGCAGCCTCTGTAATATATGTTATTAGAGGACAGTGTCACCTCCTCACCTTCCAGCAGTCTGTACCCCCTCTCCTGCCTGCAGCCTCTCTGTAATATATGTTATTAGAGGACAGTGTCATCTCCTCACCTTCCAGCAGCCTGTACCCCCTCTCCTGCCTGCAGCCTCTCTGTAATATATGTTATTAGAGGACAGTGTCACCTCCTCACCTTCCAGCAGCCTGTACCCCCTCTCCTGCCTGCAGCCTCTCTGTAATATATGTTATTAGAGGACAGTGTCCCCTCCTCACCTTCCAGCAGCCTGTACCCCCTCTCCTGCCTGCAGCCTCTCTGTAATATATGTTATTAGAGGACAGTGTCACCTCTTCACCTTCCAGCAGCCTGTACCCCTCTCCTGCCTGCAGCCTCTCTGTAATATATGTTATTAGAGGACAGTGTCACCTCTTCACCCTCCAGCAGTCTGTACCCCCTCTCCTGCCTGCAGCCTCTCTGTAATATATGTTATTAGAGGACAGTGTCACCTCTTCACCTTCCAGCAGCCTGTACCCCTCTCCTGCCGGCAGCCTCTCTGTAATATATGTTATTAGAGGACAGTGTCACCTCTTCACCCTCCAGCAGTCTGTACCCCCTCTCCTGCCTGCAGCCTCTCTGTAATATATGTTATTAGAGGACAGTGTCATCTCCTCACCTTCCAGCAGCCTGTACCCCCTCTCCTGCCTGCAGCCTCTGTAATACATGTTATTAGAGGACAGTGTCACCTCCTCACCTTCCAGCAGCCTGTACCCCTCTCCTGCCTGCAGCCCCTCTGTAATAAATGTTTTTAGAGGACAGTGTCACCTCCTCACCTTCCAGCAGCCTGTACCCCCTCTCCTGCCTGCAGTCTCTGTAATATATGTTATTAGAGGACAGTGTCTTCTCCTCACCTTCCAGCAGCCTGTACCCCTCTCCTGCCTGCAGCCTCTGTAATATATGTTATTAGAGGACAGTGTCACCCCCTCACCTTCCAGCAGCCTGTACCCCTCTCCTGCCTGCAGCCTCACTGTAATATATGTTATTAGAGGACAGTGTCACCTCCTCACCTTCCAGCAGCCTGTACCCCCTCTCCTGCCTGCAGCCTCTCTGTAATATATGTTATTAGAGGACAGTGTCACCTCTTCACCTTCCAGCAGCCTGTACCCCTCTCCTGCCTGCAGCCTCACTGTAATATATGTTATTAGAGGACAGTGTCACCTCCTCACCTTCCAGCAGCCTGTACCCCCTCTCCTGCCTGCAGCCTCTCTGTAATATATGTTATTAGAGGACAGTGTCACCTCTTCACCTTCCAGCAGCCTGTACCCCCTCTCCTGCCTGCAGCATCTCTGTAATATATGTTATTAGAGGACAGTGTCACCTCCTCACCTTCCAGCAGCCTGTACCCCCTCTCCTGCCTGCAGCCTCTATAACATATGTTATTAGAGGACAGTGTCACCTCTTCACCTTCCAGCAGCCTGTACCCCCTCTCCTGCCTGCAGCCTCTCTGTAATATATGTTATTAGAGGACAGTGTCACCTCCTCACCTTCCAGCAGCCTGTACCCCCTCTCCTGCCTGCAGCCTCTGTAATATATGTTATTAGAGGACAGTGTCACCTCCTCACCTTCCAGCAGCCTGTACCCCCTCTCCTGCCTGCAGCCTCTGTAATATATGTTATTAGAGGACAGTGTCATCTCCTCACCTTCCAGCAGCCTGTACCCCCTCTCCTGCCTGCAGCCTCTCTGTAATATATGTTATTAGAGGACAGTGTCACCTCCTCACCTTCCAGCAGCCTGTACCCCTCTCCTGCCTGCAGCCTCTGTAATATATGTTATTAGAGGACAGTGTCACCTCTTCACCTTCCAGCAGCCTGTACCCCTCTCCTGCCTGCAGCCTCTGTAATATATGTTATTAGAGGGCAGTGACACCTCCTCACCTTCCAGCAGCCTGTACCCCCTCTCCTGCCTGCAGCCTCTGTAATATATGTTATTAGAGGACAGTGTCACCCCCTCACCTTCCAGCAGCCTGTACCCCCTCTCCTGCCTGCAGACTCTCTGTAATATATGTTATTAGAGGACAGTGTCGCCTCCTCACCTTCCAGCAGCCTGTACCCCTCTCCTGCCTGCAGCCTATGTAATATCTGTTATTAGAGGACAGTGTCACCTCCTCACCTTCCAGCAGCCTGTACCCCCTCTCCTGCCTGCAGCCTCTGTAATATATGTTATTAGAGGACAGTGTCACCTCCTCACCTTCCAGCAGCCTGTACCCCCTCTCCTGCCTGCAGACTCTGTAATATATGTTATTAGAGGACAGTGTCGCCTCCTCACCTTCCAGCAGCCTGTACCCCCTCTCCTGCCTGCAGCCTCTCTGTAATATATGTTATTAGAGGACAGTGTCACCTCCTCACCTTCCAGCAGCCTGTACCCCCTCTCCTGCCTGCAGCCTCCCTGTAATATATGTTATTAGAGGACAGTGTCACCTCCTCACCTTCCAGCAGCCTGTACCCCTCTCCTGCCTGCAGCCTCTGTAATATATGTTATTAGAGGACAGTGTCATCTCCTCACCTTCCAGCAGCCTGTACCCCCTCTCCTGCCTGCAGCCTCTGTAATATATGTTATTAGAGGACAGTGTCACCTCCTCACCTTCCAGCAGCCTGTACCCCTCTCCTGCCTGCAGCCTCTGTAATATATGTTATTAGAGGACAGTGTCTTCTCCTCACCTTCCAGCAGTCTGTACCCCCTCTCCTGCCTGCAGCCTCTGTAATATATGTTATTAGAGGACAGTGTCACCTCCTCACCTTCTAGCAGCCTGTACCCCCTCTCCTGCCTGCAGCCTCTGTAATATATGTTATTAGAGGACAGTGTCACCTCCTCACCTTCCAGCAGCCTGTACCCCCTCTCCTGCCTGCAGCCTCCCTGTAATATATGTTATTAGAGGACAGTGTCACCTCCTCACCTTCCAGCAGCCTGTACCCCTTCTCCTGCCTGCAGCCTCTGTAATATATGTTATTAGAGGACAGTGTCACCTCCTCACCTTCCAGCAGCCTGTACCCCTCTCCTGCCTGCAGCCTCTCTGTAATATATGTTATTAGAGGACAGTGTCACCCCCTCACCTTCCAGCAGCCTGTACCCCCTCTCCTGCCTGCAGCCTCTCTGTAATATATGTTATTAGAGGACAGTGTCACCTCTTCACCTTCCAGCAGCCTGTACCCCTCTCCTGCCTGCAGCCTCTCTGTAATATATGTTATTAGAGGACAGTGTCACCTCCTCACCTTCCAGCAGCCTGTACCCCCTCTCCTGCCTGCAGCCTCTCTGTAATATATGTTATTAGAGGACAGTGTCACCTCCTCACCTTCCAGCAGCCTGTACCCCCTCTCCTGCCTGCAGCCCCTCTGTAATATATGTTATTAGAGGACCGTGTCACCTCCTCACCTTCCAGCAGCCTGTACCCCCTCTCCTGCCTGCAGCCTCTCTGTAATATATGTTATTAGAGGACAGTGTCACCTCCTCACCTTCCAGCAGCCTGTACCCCCTCTCCTGCCTGCAGCCTCTGTAATATATGTTATTAGAGGACAGTGTCACCTCCACACCTTCCAGCAGTCTGTACCCCCTCTCCTGCCTGCAGCCTCTCTGTAATATATGTTATTAGAGGACAGTGTCACCTCCTCACCATCCAGCAGCCTGTACCCCCTCTCCTGCCTGCAGCCTCTGTAATATATGTTATTAGAGGACAGTGTCACCTCCACACCTTCCAGCAGTCTGTACCCCCTCTCCTGCCTGCAGCCTCTCTGTAATATATGTTATTAGAGGACAATGTCACCTCCTCACCATCCAGCAGCCTGTACCCCCTCTCCTGCTTGCAGCCTCTGTAATATATGTTATTAGAGGACAGTGTCACCTCCTCACCTTCCAGCAGCCTGTACCCCTCTCCTGCCTGCAGCCTCTCTGTAATATATGTTATTAGAGGACAGTGTCACCTCCACACCTTCCAGCAGTCTGTACCCCTCTCCTGCCTGCAGCCTCTCTGTAATATATGTTATTAGAGGACAATGTCACCTCCTCACCATCTAGCAGCCTGTACCCCCTCTCCTGCCTGCAGCCTCTGTAATATATGTTATTAGAGGACAGTGTCACCTCCTCACCTTCTAGCAGCCTGTACCCCTCTCCTGCCAGCAGCCTCTGTAATATATGTTATTAGAGGACAGTGTCACCTCCTCACCTTCCAGCAGTCTGTACCCCTCTCCTGCCTGCAGCCTCTGTAATATATGTTATTAGAGGACAGTGTCACCTCCACACCTTCCAGCAGCCTGTACCCCCTCTCCTGCCTGCAGCCTCTGTAATATATGTTATTAGAGGACAGTGTCACCTCCTCACCTTCCAGCAGCCTGTACCTCCTCTCCTGCCTGCAGCCTCTGTAATATATGTTACTAGAGGACAGTGTCACCTCCTCACCTTCCAGCAGCCTGTACCCCCTCTCCTGCCTGCAGCCTCTGTAATATATGTTATTAGAGGACAGTGTCACCTCCTCACCTTCAAGCAGCCTGTACCCCCTCTCTTGCCTGCAGCCTCTGTAATATATGTTATTAGAGGACAGTGTCACCTCCTCACCTCCCAGCAGCCTGTACCCCCTCTCCTGCCTGCAGCCTCTGTAATATGTTATTAGAGGACAGTGTCACCTCCTCACCTTCCAGCAGCCTGTACCCCCTCTCTTGCCTGCAGCCTCTGTAATATATGTTATTAGAGGACAGTGTCACCTCCTCACCTTCCAGCAGCCTGTACCCCTCTCCTGCCTGCAGCCTCTCTGTAATATATGTTATTAGAGGACAGTGTCACCTCCTCACCTTCCAGCAGCCTGTACCCCCTCTCCTGCCTGCAGCCTCTGTAATATATGTTATTAGAGGACAGTGTCATCTCCTCACCTTCCAGCAGCCTGTACCCCCTCTCCTGCCTGCAGCCTCTCTGTAATATATGTTATTAGAGGACAGTGTCACCTCCTCACCTTCCAGCAGCCTGTACCCCCTCTCCTGCCTGCAGCCTCTGTAATATATGTTATTAGAGGACAGTGTCACCTCCTCACCTTCCAGCAGCCTGTACCCCCTCTCCTGCCTGCAGCCTCTCTGTAATATATGTTATTAGAGGACAGTGTCACCTCCTCAACTTCCAGCAGCCTGTACCCCCTCTCCTGCCTGCAGCCTCTCTGTAATATATGTTATTAGAGGACAGTGTCACCTCCTCACCTTCCAGCAGCCTGTACCCCCTCTCCTGCCTGCAGCCTCTCTGTAATATATGTTATTAGAGGACAGTGTCACCTCCTCACCTTCCAGCAGCCTGTACCCCCTCTCCTGCCTGCAGCCTCTGTAATATATGTTATTAGAGGACAGTGTCACCTCCTCGCCTTTCAGCAGTCTGTACCCCTCTCCTGCCTGCAGCCTCTCTGTAATATATGTTATTAGAGGACAGTGTCCCCTCCTCACCTTCCAGCAGCCTGTACCCCCTCTCCTGCCTGCAGCCTCTGTAATATATGTTATTAGAGGACAGTGTCACCTCCTCACCTTCCAGCAGCCTGTACCCCCTCTCCTGCCTGCAGCCTCTGTAATATATGTAATTAGAGGACAGTGTCATCTCCTCACCTTCCAGCAGCCTGTACCCCTCTCCTGCCTGCAGCCTCTCTGTAATATATGTTATTAGAGGACAGTGTCACCTCTTCACCTTCCAGCAGCCTGTACCCCCTCTCCTGCCTCCAGCATCTCTGTAATATATGTTATTAGAGGACAGTGTCACCTCCTCACCTTCCAGCAGCCTGTACCCCCTCTCCTGCCTGCAGCCTCTGTAATATATGTTATTAGAGGACAGTGTCATCTCCTCACCTTCCAGCAGCCTGTACCCCCTCTCCTGCCTGCAGCCTCTGTAATATATGTTATTAGAGGACAGTGTCACCTCCTCACCTTCCAGCAGCCTGTACCCCCTCTCCTGCCTGCAGCCTCTGTAATATTTGTTATTAGAGGACAGTGGCACCTCCTCACCTTCCAGCAGCCTGTACCCCCTCTCCTGCCTGCTGCCTCTGTAATATATGTTATTAGAGGACAGTGTCACCTCCTCGCCTTCCAGCAGCCTGTACCCCCTCTCCTGCCTGCAGCCTCTGTAATATATGTTATTAGAGGACATTGTCCCCTCCTCACCTTCCAGCAGCCTGTACCCCCTCTCCTGCCTGCAGCCTCTGTAATATATGTTATTAGAGGACAGTGTCACCTCTTCACCTTCCAGCAGCCTGTACCCCTCTCCTGCCTGCAGCCTCTCTGTAATATATGTTATTAGAGGACAGTGTCACCTCCTCACCTTCCAGCAGCCTGTACCCCTCTCCTTCCTGCAGCCTCTGTAATATATGTTATTAGAGGACAGTGTCATCTCCTCACCTTCCAGCAGCCTGTACCCTCTCCTGCCTGCAGCCTCTCTGTAATATATGTTATTAGAGGACAGTGTCACCTCCTCACCTTCCAGCAGCCTGTACCCCCTCTCCTGCCTGCAGCCTCTGTAATATATGTTATTAGAGGACAGTGTCACCCCCTCACCTTCCAGCAGCCTGTACCCCCTCTCCTGCCTGCAGCCTCTCTGTAATATATGTTATTAGAGGACAGTGTCACCTCCTCACCTTCCAGCAGCCTGTACCCCCTCTCCTGCCTGCAGCCTCTCTGTAATATATGTTGTTAGAGGACAGTGTCACCTCCTCACCTTCCAGCAGCCTGTACCCCCTCTCCTGCCTGCAGCCTCTGTAATATATGTTATTAGAGGACAGTGTCACCTCCTCGCCTTCCAGCAGCCTGTACCCCCTCTCCTGCCTGCAGCCTCTGTAATATATGTTATTAGAGGAAATTGTCCCCTCCTCACCTTCCAGCAGCCTGTACCCCCTCTCCTGCCTGCAGCCTCTCTGTAATATATGTTATTAGAGGACAGTGTCCCCTCCTCACCTTCCAGCAGCCTGTACCCCCTCTCCTGCCTGCAGCCTCTGTAATATATGTTATTAGAGGACAGTGTCACCTCCTCACCTTCCAGCAGCCTGTACCCCCTCTCCTGCCTGCAGCCTCTCTGTAATATATGTTATTAGAGGACAGTGTCACCTCCTCACCTTCCAGCAGCCTGTACCCCCTCTCCTGCCTGCAGCCTCTCTGTAATATATGTTATTAGAGGACAGTGTCACCTCCTCACCTTCCAGCAGCCTGTACCCCCTCTCCTGCCTGCAGCCCCTGTAATATATGTTATTAGAGGACAGTGTCACCTCCTCACCTTCCAGCAGCCTGTACCCCCTCTCCTGCCTGCAGCCTCTCTGTAATATATGTTATTAGAGGACAGTGTCACCTCCTCACCTTCCAGCAGCCTGTACCCCCTCTCCTGCCTGCAGCCTCTGTAATATATGTTATTAGAGGACAGTGTCACCTCCTCACCTTCCAGCAGCCTGTACCCCCTCTCCTGCCTGCAGCCTCTGTAATATATGTTATTAGAGGACATTGTCACCTCCTCACCTTTCAGCAGCCTGTACCCTCTCCTGCCTGCAGCCTCTCTGTAATATATGTTATTAGAGGACAGTTTCACCTCCTCACCTTCCAGCAGCCTGTACCCCCTCTCCTGCCTGCAGCCTCTCTGTAATATATGTTGTTAGAGGACAGTGTCACCTCCTCACCTTCCAGCAGCCTGTACCCCCTCTCCTGCCTGCAGCCTCTGTAATATATGTTATTAGAGGACAGTGTCACCTCCTCACCTTCCAGCAGCCTGTACCCCCTCTCCTGCCGGCAGCCCCTGTAATATATGTTATTAGAGGACAGTGTCACCTCCTCACCTTCCAGCAGCCTGTACCCCCTCTCCTGCCTGCAGACTCTGTAATATATGTTATTAGAGGACAGTGTCACCTCCTCACCTTCCAGCAGCCTGTACCCCCTCTCCTGCCTGCAGCCTCTGTAATATATGTTATTAGAGGACAGTGTCACCTCCTCACCTTCCAGCAGCCTGTACCCCCTCTCCTGCCTGCAGCCTCTGTAATATATGTTATTAGAGGACAGTGTCACCTCCTCACCTTCCAGCAGCCTGTACCCCCTCTCCTGCCTGCAGCCTCTGTAATATATGTTATTAGAGGACAGTGTCACCTCCTCACCTTCCAGCAGCCTGTACCCCCTCTCCTGCCTGCAGCCTCTGTAATATATGTTATTAGAGGACAGTGTCCTCTCCTCACCTTCCAGCAGCCTGTACCCTCTCCTGCCTGCAGCCTCTCTGTAATATATGTTATTAGAGGACAGTGTCACCTCCTCACCTTCCAGCAACCTGTACCCCTCTCCTGCCTGCAGCCTCTGTAATATATGTTATTAGAGGACAGTGACACCTCCTCACCTTCCAGCAGCCTGTACCCCCTCTCCTGCCTGCAGCCTCCCTGTAATATATGTTATTAGAGGACAGTGTCACCTCCTCACCTTCCAGCAGCCTGTACCCCTCTCCTGCCTGCAGCCTCTCTGTAATATATGTTGTTAGAGGACAGTGTCACCTCCTCACCTTCCAGCAGCCTGTACCCCTCTCCTGCCTGCAGCCTCTGTAATATATGTTATTAGAGGACAGTGTCACCTCCTCACCTTCCAGCAGCCTGTACCCCCTCTCCTGCCGGCAGCCCCTGTAATATATGTTATTAGAGGACAGTGTCACCTCCTCACCTTCCAGCAGCCTGTACCCCCTATCCTGCCTGCAGCCTCTGTAATATATGTTATTAGAGGACATTGTCCCCTCCTCACCTTCCAGCAGCCTGTACCCCTCTCCTGCCTGCAGCCTCTCTGTAATATATGTTATTAGAGGACAGTGTCCCCTCCTCACCTTCCAGCAGCCTGTACCCCCTCTCCTGCCTGCAGCCTCTGTAATATATGTTATTAGAGGACAGTTTCACCTCCTCACCTTCCAGCAGCCTGTACCCCCTCTCCTGCCTGCAGCCTCTCTGTAATATATGTTATTAGAGGACAGTGTCACCTCCTCACCTTCCAGCAGCCTGTACCCCCTCTCCTGCCTGCAGCCTCTCTGTAATATATGTTATTAGAGGACAGTGTCACCTCCTCACCTTCCAGCAGTCTGTACCCCCTCTCCTGCCTGCAGCCTCTCTGTAATATATGTTATTAGAGGACAGTGTCCCCTCCTCACCTTCCAGCAGCCTGTACCCCCTCTCCTGCCTGCAGCCTCTGTAATATATGTTATTAGAGGACAGTGTCATCTCCTCACCTTCCAGCAGCCTGTACCCTCTCCTGCCTGCAGCCTCTCTGTAATATATGTTATTAGAGGACAGTGTCACCTCCTCACCTTCCAGCAGCCTGTACCCCCTCTCCTGCCTGCAGCCTCTGTAATATATGTTATTAGAGGACAGTGTCACCTCCTCACCTTCCAGCAGTCTGTACCCCCTCTCCTGCCTGCAGCCTCTGTAATATATGTTATTAGAGGACAGTGTCACCTCCTCACCTTCCAGCAGCCTGTACCCCCTCTCCTGCCTGCAGCCTCTGTAATATATGTTATTAGAGGACAGTGTCACCTCCTCACCTTCCAGCAGTCTGTACCCCCTCTCCTGCCTGCAGCCTCTGTAATATTTGTTATTAGAGGACAGTGTCACCTCACTTTCCAGCAGCCTGTACCCCCTCTCCTGCCTGCAGCCTCTCTGTAATATATGTTATTAGAGGACAGTGTCACCTCCTCACCTTCCAGCACCCTGTACCCCCTCTCCTGCCTGCAGCCTCTGTAATATATGTTATTAGAGGACAGTGTCACCTCCTCACCTCCCAGTAGCCTGTACCCCCTCTCCTGCCTGCAGCCTCTGTAATATGTTATTAGAGGACAGTGTCACCTCCTCAACTTCCTGCAGCCTGTACCCCCTCTCCTGCCTGCAGCCTCTCTGTAATATATGTTATTAGAGGACAGTGTCACCTCATCACCTTCCAGCAGCCTGTACCCCCTCTCCTGCCTGCAGCCTCTGTAATATATGTTATTAGAGGACAGTGTCACCTCCTCACCTTCCAGCAGCCTGTACCCCCTCTCCTGCCTGCAGACTCTGTAATATATGTTATTAGAGGACAGTGTCACCTCCTCACCTTCCAGCAGCCTGTACCCCTCTCCTGCCTGCAGCCTCTGTAATATATGTTATTAGAGGACAGTGTCACCTCCTCACCTTCCAGCAGCCTGTACCCCCTCTCCTGCCTGCAGACTCTGTAATATATGTTATTAGAGGACAGTGTCACCTCCTCACCTTCCAGCAGTCTGTACCCCCTCTCCTGCCTGCAGCCTCTGTAATATATGTTATTAGAGGACAGTGTCACCTCCTCACCTTCCAGCAGTCTGTACCTCCTCTCCTGCCTGCAGCCTCTCTGTAATATATGTTATTAGAGGACAGTGTCACCTCCTCACCTTCCAGCAGCCTGTACCCCCTCTCCTGCCTGCAGCCTCTGTAATATATGACATTAGAGGACAGTGTCACCTCCTCACCTTCCAGCAGCCTGTACCCCCTCTCCTGCCTGCAGCCTCTGTAATATATGTTATTAGAGGACAGTGTCACCTCCTCACCTTCCAGCAGCCTGTACCCCCTCTCCTGCCTGCAGCCTCTGTAATATATGTTATTAGAGGACAGTGTCACCTCCTCACCTTCCAGCAGCCTGTACCCCCTCTCCTGCCTGCAGCCTCTCTGTAATATATGTTATTAGAGGACAGTGTCATCTCCTCACCTTCCAGCAGCCTGTACCCCCTCTCCTGCCTGCAGCCTCTCTGTAATATATGTTATTAGAGGACAGTGACACCTCCTCACCTTCCAGCAGCTTGTACCCCCTCTCCTGCCTGCAGCCTCTGTAATATATGTTATTAGAGGACAGTGTCACCTCCTCACCTTCCAGCAGCCTGTACCCCCTCTCCTGCCTGCAGCCTCTGTAATATATGTTATTAGAGGACAGTGTCACCTCCTCACCTTCCAGCAGCCTGTACCCCCTCTCCTGCCTGCAGCCTCTGTAATATATGTTATTAGAGGACAGTGTCACCTCCTCACCTTCCAGCAGCCTGTACCCCCTCTCCTGCCTGCAGCCTCTGTAATATATGTTATTAGAGGACAGTGTCACCTCCTCACCTTCCAGCAGCCTGTACCCCCTCTCCTGCCTGCAGCCTCTGTAATACATGTTATTAGAGGACAGTGTCACCTCCTCACCTTCCAGCAGCCGGTACCCCTCTCCTGCCTGCAGACTCTGTAATATATGTTATTAGAGGACAGTGTCACCTCCTCACCTTCCAGCAGTCTGTACCCCCTCTCCTGCCTGCAGCCTCTGTAATATATGTTATTAGAGGACAGTGTCACCTCCTCACCTTCCAGCAGCCTGTACCCCCTATCCTGCCTGCAGCCTCTGTAATATATGTTATTAGAGGACAGTGTCACCTCCTCACCTTCCAGCAGCCTGTACCCCCTCTCCTGCCTGCAGCCTCTCTGTAATATATGTTATTAGAGGACAGTGACACCTCCTCACCTTCCAGCAGCTTGTACCCCCTCTCCTGCCTGCAGCCTCTGTAATATATGTTATTAGAGGACAGTGTCACCTCCTCACCTTCCAGCAGCCTGTACCCCCTCTCCTGCCTGCAGCCTCTGTAATATATGTTATTAGAGGACAGTGTCACCTCCTCACCTTCCAGCAGCCTGTACCCCCTCTCCTGCCTGCAGCCTCTGTAATATATGTTATTAGAGGACAGTGTCACCTCCTCACCTTCCAGCAGCCTGTACCCCCTCTCCTGCCTGCAGCCTCTGTAATATATGTTATTAGAGGACAGTGTCACCTCCTCACCTTCCTGCAGCCTGTACCCCCTCTCCTGCCTGCAGCCTCTGTAATACATGTTATTAGAGGACAGTGTCACCTCCTCACCTTCCAGCAGCCTGTACCCCTCTCCTGCCTGCAGACTCTGTAATATATGTTATTAGAGGACAGTGTCACCTCCTCACCTTCCAGCAGTCTGTACCCCCTCTCCTGCCTGCGGCCTCTGTAATATATGTTATTAGAGGACAGTGTCACCTCCTCACCTTCCAGCAGCCTGTACCCCCTCTCCTGCCTGCAGCCTCTCTGTAATATATGTTATTAGAGGACAGTGTCACCTCCTCACCTTCCAGCAGCCTGTACCCCCTCTCCTGCCTGCAGCCTCTGTAATATATGTTATTAGAGGACAGTGTCACCTCCTCACCTTCCAGCAGTCTGTACCCCCTCTCCTGCCTGCAGCCTCTGTAATATATGCTATTAGAGGACAGTGTCATCTCCTCACCTTCCAGCAGCCTGTACACCCTCTCCTTCCTGCAGCCTCTGTAATATATGCTATTAGAGGACAGTGTCATCTCCTCACCTTCCAGCAGCCTGTACCCTCTCCTGCCTGCAGCCTCTCTGTAATATATGTTATTAGAGGACAGTGTCACCTTCTCACCTTCCAGCAGCCTGTACCCCCTCTCCTGCCTGCAGACTCTGTAATATATGTTATTAGAGGACAGTGTCACCCCCTCACCTTCCAGCAGTCTGTACCCCCTCTCCTGCCTGCAGCCTCTGTAATATATGTTATTAGAGGACAGTGTCACCTCCTCACCTTCCAGCAGCCTGTACCCCCTCTCCTGCCTGCAGCCTCTGTAATATATGTTATTAGAGGACAGTGTCACCTCCTCACCTTCCAGCAGCCTGTACCCCTCTCCTGCCTGCAGACTCTGTAATATATGTTATTAGAGGACAGTGTCACCTCCTCACCTTCCAGCAGTCTGTACCCCCTCTCCTGCCTGCAGCCTCTGTAATATATGTTATTAGAGGACAGTGTCACCTCCTCACCTTCCAGCAGCCTGTACCCCCTCTCCTGCCTGCAGCCTCTGTAATATATGTTATTAGAGGACAGTGTCACCTCCTCACCTTCCAGCAGCCTGTACCCCCTCTCCTGCCTGCAGCCTCTGTAATATATGTTATTAGAGGACAGTGTCATCTCCTCACCTTCCAGCAGCCTGTACCCTCTCCTGCCTGCAGCCTCTCTGTAATATATGTTATTAGAGGACAGTGTCATCTCCTCACCTTCCAGCAGCCTGTACCCTCTCCTGCCTGCAGCCTCTCTGTAATATATGTTATTAGAGGACAGTGTCACCTCCTCACCTTCCAGCAACCTGTACCCCCTCTCCTGCCTGCAGCCTCTCTGTAATATATGTTATTAGAGGACAGTGTCTCCTCCTCACCTTCCAGCAGCCTGTACCCCTCTCCTGCCTGCAGCCTCTGTAATATATGTTATTAGAGGACAGTGTCACCTCCTCACCTTCCAGCAGCCTGTACCCCCTCTCCTGCCTGCAGCCTCTGTAATATATGTTATTAGAGGACAGTGTCACCT